>NC_044917.1:1937856-1972621 GCF_003576645.1 Ipomoea triloba | reverse complement strand
TTTTTTTTTTTTTTTTTTTTTTTTTTTTTTTTTTTTTGAAGATGCAAAATACAGAAACAGTGGCTATAAGTTTTTAAACTTCATATGAATGTGAATTCATTTCTTGGTGCAGAATGTTATGATGTCGATGCAAGACTAACAGCTTATCCACCAACTTCAAACACAGATTTCATCTATCATGGGTAGAGTTATATGTTCATAAAATTGACATATACTCTGTAATTAGATTGGTTCTGAAGCTCACAGTAAATGTATGTTGTTGTTTTGCCATGCCATAGCTCTCTTTTACAATTCTTCCTGCAACAACCCTTGTACCGCATGGAGGAGCACTAGCGCTCCTGGAAGCAATATTGAACCTGGTAGAACATAAATACCACTGCATTAAGGATTTCTAGTACAGCACAAACATATGCAACAAACTATATGATACCCAATATGTCAACAAGGTATTTAAACCTTTAGGAAAATAGGTAACACTTAAAAGAAGTTTATCATGCAGTAAAATGCTTACATTTCATATACATTTTGTTCAAACAAAACAACATCTCCAGTGCATGCATCACCTGCATAAATTCAGGAAGTTAAGCTCAGAATAGCAAAAACTAGAATTAGCTCTCAAACCAACCAACATTGAATTAGGTTTTATCAAGTGATGATAGAATCAAAAGTCTCTTAACTTAAAAACACATGATGCTATATAATGGATGTTTCAGAAATTTATGAAATGGTGGAGAATACCTTTGCAGTTCAATACAAAACTAGATACAGGATACTTCTTCTCTCCACCACCATTGACAACACTGAAGCAAAAAGAAAATGTTTTATGCACTAATTTCCAAGTCACATTAGCAAACACAGAAAATGGGAGGAAATGAAAGGGAAGTTACTCAATATGCTCCTTGATACGCTCAATAAGCGTAGCTTTTTTGCCAGTCAATCTCAATCCATGCTTCCTTAGATAGACCTTGCACTGATCAATTTTTAGCTTTTCAATCTCACCAGCTGTCACCAAATGCAGAAAAGGCAATGAGCTGAGAAGATTGAATTTAGCACAAAAACACCTGATGGCATAACTAACAAGGACTTCCAACTCCTATCTATTTTGAAATGAAGAAATGATCACAACATGAAATAAAAAGGCCACGTTTGGCAAACCTAGAATCATGTTTTGAACACTCTCATAACTCTTCTGATCACTCTCGTCAACATCAATGGCGTCTTGTTCTTCCCCATCACTATCATCAATAACATCGGAAACACCACGCCTATAAAAACAACAAACATTCATAATAAATTAATATTTAAACATCTCGCAGAAGACGACTGAAGAATCTTCAAATTTATCTCTGGAATTTCTTCAAACATGTGGTGTGTGATTAAACAGGGAAAAGAAATGATATTATGACTACCTGGATTCAGTTTTCTTACTACTGATGGAGAGGCTTGAAATTTTCGATTTTGTCTCTTCAAGAATGGCGAAGGTAGGATCTTCTTGCGAATCGTCGGAATCATAATAAGTGTCAGAATCCGATTCAACGCAGTGAATCTTCTCAATAAATGCCATTTTTCTTTCTCTCTATTCTGCGACTCTGCGAGGGAGAAGTCGACAAAGATTGAGCTTTTAAATGGAATAATAATATTTGACCGTTGCAAAACGTTGCCAACATATTTAGGAAATTTCAAATAATAATTTCGCCCCATTTTCCGAAAATTTGGTGTAAAAGGCAATAATTAAGCGACTAACTCCACGTCACAATATTGCTTCATTTTTTATTTTGATCAAGGAATTGAAATTACTAATAAATTTGAACGGGAGATGCAATATTATTCTCAATACCCCAACCCAATAGAGCATGTAGAAAGAGATAAATCACAGTAACCCAATGACTTAGTCTTGACATAATCCTAACACTGTCGCTGCCGAATTTCAAACACTGATCTCTTCTCTCTAATATTGTTTACTAAATTACAGAGCTAAATCCGTGCAGACAACTATTCGCATTACTAGTTATATTACTCCAATAACAAAATATTCAGAAGTTGGTTGAACGGGCTTGATAATTATAAAATTCTAAATTTAAATCCACGTGAAAGCGATCTATTGACCTTATTAATTTGACTCGTTAATTATATAAAACTACACACTTCTCCGTAAATTCAAAAGAACAGCCTTTGTTTGGGGATTAGTAGAAGTGCACCGTCGGTATATCTGTTAATTGCCCCATCTGTTGAGATCTTTTATACTCTGCTAAGTGCTAACCATTAACTTCCATCTCGTTGCAGTTAGTAATGACTAATGTGGCTGCATTTACTTCAAGTCTCTAATTTTCTTTAATCTAATCTCTGTTTCTAAATTGGAGAAATGTACAAATAAACACTGCTTTCATTTTTCCAAAAAAAAAAAGTTGAAAAATTCCTCCGGTTGCAGTCTTGCAGAGATTAGTAGAGGGGACTTAAGAAAATAAATAAATGACAAATGAAGACACATAGAGATATATACTCACTCTTGCAAGACAGGGAGAGATATGAAGGGGAAATTGGAAATAAAACGACAATCTAAATCACAGCATTTGTTGAATGAAAAAGACGGGTATGAACGGGAAAATGGAAAATCAAAGAGCTAAAATGTGAGATGATTTCTGAAAATAATAACCAGATGGCTGCTACTCTGTTTACATGTCATATAATGGTATACCTTTGAGTCTTCTTTCCACAGTAAGAGGACAAATCTCTTTGTAATGATATTGTAGAGATGCAAGACTTTCTCAGCATCATAAAATTTCTGGCATCTAATGTGTGTGGCGTGAATCACAAATGAGCCTGGCTCATGACAATTGGGTATAGAATCCAAGTCATGAAGGCTTAGCAAGCAGAATATTCTTAGCAATCTGTTAGACAGACTTGAGTTCGAAGGCAACACCATTTCACCAAAGCTTCTTTCTCACCCAGAAAAGGAGGAAAACAACACCAAGGACTACCGCCACAGGGGCCCATTTTCGAATCAAAGCCTGAAGCGTAAGAGAAAAAAAATCAGCAAATAGAGCATCATTAAGTTAGAAAATGAATCTAAATTAACACTAAAGTTTAATGTTCCACAATACTCTAGAATGAAAATGAAATTGAACCATGCAATTCTAGTAGATCACTTGGTAATTCTTGGCTTTCGATTTTTCTTAAATCTTTCAGACTAAGACAAAATTGAAAAATGCATACACAGAGCTATATTCATATATTATGTCACATAATTTCTAGCTACTACAATTCTGGACAGCTTCTGTAATAAATAATACGGAGTAGTTACTAAACTACTATAAAGTGCTTGTTTATCCAAGTTTTTTTGGAGCTTATCTAAAACAAAATCTAGAAGCTGGGACAACTATTTATTAGCATATTGACAAACAACAAATAAAAATAAAGCTTCCAATAAGGAAATAAATGCATCATATAGACAAATTGAATAAACTAACCTGACGATTCAAATCCCTTGCTTTATCAGCATAGACACGAGACTCTGATGTCAAGCGGCTAGACATCTGACTGACCTCTGCAAAATTTGATATAGGAACAATCTAATTATTTTTGTGGAGATAATTCCTTTAAAAGGAGAAAGAGCTCAAGGAATGGATAACTTACGGTCCAACTTTTCACCAACCCCAAGAACTTCTTGTACATTGCGTGTCATTATCTGATGAACTTCATAAAGCTCATCATTCAACTTAGCAATATTGCGTTGAGTTCTTGTGTCTTGGTACAGTTTCTTTGTCTTTTGTATGAAAGTATCTTTAAACATGCCAAATAAGCATACATTAAAAAAATATAGAAACATCAGTACTTATAGAAAAGATATCAATCCTTTTAAAAATCTCAAGGGGAATTAAGATCTCACCAAACTTAATAAAAGCGTAAGGTCTAGCAGCAGTTTCAATTTGACTACCATTCACACGCTCAAATTCGTTCTTAAGGTCTTCCAGGTATTGAAAGGCAAGTTTCTTGGGATACGAACGGTCACACATTGTTAGATAACAAACACGCCCTTCAATTACATAACTAAGAGACAAGTTAAGAAAGCACTAAATTCACATAACAAGTGTTTCACAGCATAAGGGGAAAGATCTAAACCAGCAGAAACAGTATCATGAAAATAGACAGTAGCACACACATTTAAACCACCTATGTTGGGCTTGAAGTAGTGAATCTGTATGCAACCCATATATAAGTTAACATTTATATATTACAAAATGAAATAGGTCTACATCGTTTCATTGTGGTCAGTGATCCTCTCATCTGAAGGAAAAAATCCTATTCATCTCAACAAGAAATCAGGAATGTTTAACAAAGTAGATATCCTAACTGGAAGGAGCTATTATATGAAGACTTGTGTACTTAAAACATGACAGTAATCAGCCATTTCAACTGAAAAGAGGAAAGTGGCAGTAGCAAAGTGTCCTTTGAGTTCCCTCAACAGATGGCACCTGATCAAAACACAATACTTCAGGGTAATAATTTTTATGAAACTATAGAAAGGATACTGAAACATGTAAGGGCCAGTCTCAATAGACATTCTTGAAGGTCCATTATGGCCCGTTGCTAGGTTTTTGAATAAGCTCTTGACCTGCTGCTTGTAGAAATCTGCATCTGGTATATCACGACAGTCATCCAATCCTTCAGCTAAAGGAAGGCCATCAACAATACGGGCAATCATAGTCAACTTCACCATCTTTCTTTCAAGAGGGAAAAACTGCATAAAAGAAACGATAAAGGAGCTATGAATAGGGATTCTTCACAATCCAACACACAGTATAGATATTTCTACTTTCATAAACAATTCCTAAACATACACCAAGGAGTTATTAACAGAGCATACAAACTCAATTTTCAATCCCTGTGCAGGAAACATCACTCCCATATCTTCCAGAAAATATTAGCCTAATTATGTCTAGTTAGACCATGGTGGCAATGCAAAGAAGTTGAGCCCACCTTCCCACAATATTTTCTGGCTCGCCGGCCTAACCAGTGACAACTGACAACACCATTCCCCTTCTGTGAGCACCAAAAAGGACACTTAAACTACGTTTAGCTATTGAACAGCAGGACATCAGTAAACAGCATTCACATGTTCCTCAATTACGCAAGTACTTCCTATTCAACCAAAATAAAATGATAGCAAAATCTAACACCAACAAACTAGCAAATGTCATGCATTTCAGCTCAGCAAAAAAGGAAAACAAGGAAATTAACCATGCAAATGCGATTTGAATCGACGGAGAATGGATAATCGCGTTTAACCATATACCTTTGTTATGTATACGAGCCTGTAAATCCGTAGATGTGTCCTACTTCTCGATCTCCTCTACGGATGGACAATTCTAGGAGTTGTAACAGCGGCTTCCGATCCTCGTCTTCCTCTGAGCTATATTTCCGACAACGATTGATATTTACGGGATCGGAATCTGTGGAATGCCGGAGAGGGTTTTGCAGGATCGAAATGATAAACGGAAAATGCGTTGTAAACTTGTAATTCCAGCTATCAGTGCTTGGACAGTTGGCTGCCGGATTACGGGTAAATTAGAGATTTCCACTTTTAAATGTTAATTCTCCTTCCTTCACCACTAAATCAAAATAAGTCTATAAATTTTACTACGACGGAGTCAACAATCCATTAAGTCAAATCTCCTCGAATAAGTTATACTTCTTCTTAATATAGTTCAACTGATCAACTAACTCAAAATAAGTTTATAAATTTTGCTATGACTGGACTCAACGATCCACCAATACAACCATTATGGAAATCAATAAAAGATTGCTAAATACAACTCTAATAAGCCATTTTTAGGGTATTTATACAAGCATGAAAATTGAATCCCCTCAGCCAAAATATGAAACTAAATCTCTAAAATATGTTGATTGATTACAATTTGATTGGTTTCCAAATATGGCATAACTATTATTCGAATAAAGTAACAAATTTGACTGATGACAACCATGGGACCCCTCGTCCTAACCCACCAGTATAATAATTGCAAGCTAGTCTTTACAAATTATAGTAATTTTTAGTTCCACTCAATGAGTCTTATAACTTGAACTTGAGTTGATAACTTAGTGTTTTGGCACTCTGCATTAACAATAATAACAGCTTAAGCACTTAACAACACAAAGCTTTTTATATGTTCATTTATTTGTATCAAAATAGGAACATTGTTGCCAATCCTTAGGCTGATTGTTGGATTTTGTGTTCGGTTTGGTGGGTGGCCAGTCTGTTGGAGTTTGTTTCACTTGCAAAGCTGCTTTTTATAGACACTCTTTTTGGCAGCCTAATTCAACTGTTCCTACCATTTCAGGTATTGCTTAAAAACCAAAACACCATTGCTTTTGAGTACAAAGATCATCTAACATAGCATTTCTGCTCAACAGAAAGTTATAATAACTCCAAGATTTGCTCCATATAAGTAGTGTTGTCTCTGATCATCATTATATCAGAAGCATAGTGTCTAATCTGCAGAAAAATGTGGTTGATTGGATAGTTGATTAAGCTGGAGAAGCAGGGCACATGCTGAAGCACCTGGATCGATTTCGATATGGGATTTTAGCATGTGCTCTCCTTCTCCACCTTAAAGGCTCATCCTTTTTTGTCAGAAGCCTGAGAATTCCCTGCAACAATGCAGGCAAGTGTTCTTTCTGTTTTCTGTTTTTTTTTTTTTTTTTTGGATACTTTGTAATAAATTGCAGCTAATAACACATTTTTCCCAAATGGGAGATCATGAGATTGGTCTCAGTGGAAGCGATATTGACTCTTTGTGCTTCAACAGGTTGAGAAAGTATAGATGAACAGATACTACAATGTAATAGAGTCAGTAGTACTCAAAAAACAAACATTACTGGACTATAGCATTAATTTTGCATGAAATTTAGTTTTTTTTTTTTTTTTTTTTTATGTATGCCAAGATTAGATTTACATCCTTGTAAGAAAATTGAATGAATATGGAAGGCTATCAGTATGAGAGGTTAGGAAAAGGCCAAGGCTTCGGTTTCTGCACGAATCAGACTAGCATAAACGCCATCAAGCTGGGAAGCCATGAGTCTGTCATGGCTTCCATATTCTGCCACTTCACCTTCCTTCACAACAGCAATCATGTTGGCTTCCCGGATTGTGGAGAGGCGGTGAGCCACGACTACTGTGGTGGCGTGATTGGAAATCCTCCTGATCGCGTCTTGCACGTGTTTCTCTGATTCCAAGTCCAGAGCACTGCTGGCCTCATCCAGTAACAGCACCTTTGATTTCTTCAGTATAGCCCTTGCAATCGCGATTCGCTGTTTCTGTCCACCGGATAACTGTACCCCACTTTCGCCAACCTGTGGGTTAGTGAGTTAGAAATATCAAGAAAGTGGAATAAAAGGTAATTCAGGGATAAGAAGTCAAGAACCTTAGTTTCATAGCCTTGAGGAAGGCCAGAAATGAATTTGTGAATGTAGGCTTCCTTTGCAGCCTCTTCAATCTCGGCCCAGGAAGCGTTAGGACACCCGAACGCTATGTTTTCTCGTATGGTTCCTGCAAATAAGACAGGCTCTTGACCAACTAAGGCTGTTTGGTTTCTCAGCCACTTCAGATTAAGCTCCCTCAAATCAACCCCTCCCATTAGGATACTCCCTTGAATTGGATCATAAAACCTCTGAATCATCCATATCACTGTTGACTTGCCTGATCCACTTGTGCCTACTAAAGCCACCATTGTTCCACCCTTGATCTCGAGGGAGAAGTTACTTAAGACGGTCACATCTGGCCTGGATGGATATGCAAATTTCACCATCTTGAACTCGACATCAACAGGCTTTGCCATTTTCAGTTTTCTGCCTTTCTGTGAGTCGCTGCCAATCAAAGGAGCGCGGTTTATGATTGCCAACACAGCAGGAATAGCAGCCGAGGCCATTGAAGTATCTGGTGCAAGGCCAGCTAGTTGTCCCACAGAAAATGAGCTTATCACGAGAATCAGAAAGATCTTATACACATCTCCAAAGTTGGTGTACCCTTGTTTTACCAAGTAGGCACCAAACCAGAGAGTTAGAGTATAAGCACCATACATTGCACCTTGAGAAACGCCAAGTGCTAAGCCAAGAATCTGTGATCTCCTGACAGATGTTTTTTGGGGCTCAGATAACGCATTCTCAAACGAACGAACTATGTGCTCCTGAGTTGAGAACGTCGCCACTGTTCTTATATTCGACACTGCACCTGCAGCAATGTTGCTAGCTCTAGCATAGGAGCTGTTATCGAGTTTAGGCCCCACGTTCATTATCAGACTGAAATAGCTAGCTCCTAGCGTGAACGGTGTGAGGGCAGCAGCCAACAAAGTTAACCTCCACTCGAGTGAAAACGAAATGCCAAGTCCCACTGCTGCTGAACTCAAGCCCATTAATAGAACTGAAAACCGGTCACCAAGTACTGATCTGAAGCTAACTGAATCAATGGAAAGCCTAGACACAAGAACACCAACGGAATTCTCATCAAAGTCAAACCAGCCGGGTTCTTGTTTCAGTATGGATTTAAACAACAAGTTTCTGATTCTCGATGTGAGCTTTGTACCAGCTAAGCCACAGAACCCTTGCTGGCATATCATGGTTACTATACATCCAAAGCCAAGGCCAACCAGTATCAAGCTAAGGTACCCAACTTTTGTTTTCAATTCTGAAGTGTCCTTATCGAAATACACTTTAAGAGCTTGGCCTAGAACTAAGGGATAGATAGAGAGAATTGCACCTGCATGCATACCCATTATCATCCCCACTAATAATATGGTAAATTCTGGCCTTTGCAGGTTCCATATCTCAGAAAGCCGATAATTCTTCAACTTTGCTTCTTCTCCTTTTTCCTCTTCTTCTTTGTGCCCTTCTTGAACAGACTCAAGATATTCCTCTCTTGGTGTTTCATACATATTTTTCACTTTTGAAATATAATTCACAGATTTTTCATATGCAGAGAACTCCAAATCGTTTCTCACGTCGTTTTCATTTGACAAAGGTTTTGACACTGCAACTGAAGCAAGCTTCACAAGGTCCGAATAGGCTCCAACCTTTTCCATGAGTTGATTATGGTTACCCGATTCAAGAACCGAACCATGATCCAGCACATGAATAGTGTGAGCGTTCCTAACCGTGGCTAACCTATGAGCAATGACAATGGTGGTTCTGCCCATACAAATCTTGTCGATAGCCTGCTGAAGTATGGCCTCAGATTCAGGGTCTAAGGCGCTCGTTGGCTCATCTAACAGCAGGATTTTGGGGTCTTTGATCATTGCTCGAGCAAGAGCAATACGCTGCTTTTGACCTCCAGAGAGTTGAGCTCCTTTATTCCCAACCTGCAAGAAATATGGCTGTTTTACATGTATGCTTCTAAAGTAATTTACAGTTGGAACAAGTAGTGAGATTCAGAACACAAAAATTTTCACCTGTGTATCATATCCATCTGGAAGGTTTGAGATGAAGCTGTGAGCATTTGCCGCAATGCAAGCAGCAATTGCTTCCTTCTTTTTAGCGTTTTCCTTTCCCATCATCACATTTTCCAGTATCGTCGTACCAAACAGCACAGGTTCTTGCCCAACCATACCTATCTGACTTCTCAGCCACTTGACTTGCAGTGTCCTTATATCATGACCATCCAAACTGATAAAACCTGCAAATTTTCATCTTTTTCAATCCTCAAACTTAATTAAAATGATTTCTTTTTCCAACCATACTATATATCCATGATCTATAGGCTTACCCTGGGCAGGGTCATAGAACCTTTCAACTAGTGCAAATATGGTTGATTTACCACTTCCACTAGAGCCAACTAGTGCTGAAGTTTTTGAAGCTGGAAAGACTAACTCAAGAGACTGAAGAATCTGGACCATTGGACGCGAGGGGTAGGCAAAGGAAACATATTTGAATTCGATTTTCCCTCTTATACTTGATAAGCTCAGCCCTTCTGTACTGTAGGGATCAATCTCTGGAACTCTATCTATGACTTCAAAAACTCTGCTAGCTGCTACAGTTCCCTGTGCAAACTGAGCAAAATATGACAGTGACAGTGCCAGGCCCCTGGAAATTGAAAATGACATGTTTGAGCAAAATTAATATTATTTCAAAGTTTTTCCAAGAAAGTAAGTTTTACTACTAATTTAGACCATTATAAAGTATCCATAATGATATTTGCCTATTTTTGGCCTATGCTGCAATATTTAAACAAGAAGAGTGTTTTACCTGCTTCCAACATTGACACCAAAGAAACAAGCAATGGCTGCACCTCCTGAAATCTCCTTCTTAGCCACTAGAATCGAGCCATACCAAAATGCCAGCGCCCACGTTGCATAAGTAATAAAATAAATTATTCCTAGTCCTGCACCTTTCGCGAAGCCTAACCTTGCTCCAAAACGTACTGAATTTTCAAGTGAATCAGAATACTTTGCAGCTAAATAATCCTCTGCTACAAATGAAGAAACTGTTCTAATTGAACTTATGGCTTGCTCCGCTATAGTCCCAGCTTTTCGATAAGATTCCTTTATATAAAAGAAATAAACAAGATTCAGAAGATGATCATGCTGCAACCCAGAAATGTTGGTTTTAGATATAATGGAGACTTCACCTCTTCTTTTGCGGTTAGGCCAACATATACGGCCTTATAAACAATGCCACATAACATATTTAATGGGATCACTGCAAGCACTACCAGAGATATCTTCCATGATCTCAAAAACCCAACTATGTAGCCACAGATGAAGGTGAATATGTGATGAACAAAATGTGCCATCTGCCAAAAAACACAAGCATTAATTGCAAAGCAGGGTTCAGAATACTAACAAAACTGTCGAGGAAAAGGTCATATTGGATATATTTTACCTTTTCCCCCATTACTTCTTGGATTTGAGCAACATCACTTGAGAGTCCATGCATAATATCTGCAGTGTTCATTTCTGTGTCAAAATAACCAATATCCTGTCTCAAGACTGCTCTTAGATACTTGGTCCTTATCCTGTAAACTGATCTTTCCCCCACAATTCTCCAACAAGTAATCTCTGGCATGAGATAAATTACAATTAGTGTCACTGACTGACAATTTTCTTCCAAATCAAAGTTCAAAATTTCAAGAAAAGAGTATAAATAAAGGAAAAGAAATGTCATGTTGTTACCCAAGTATGCTCCAACCACAACCACAGCTGCCAGTCCAGTCATAAACAGACATGCCTGTGCAGTATATTAAACATCAGAAATTTCTTGAACACAAAAATTTATGACTATTTTATACTAGATTGACCAGAGAGCAAGACATCTTAGGAGTGGCTTTGCTTTTTACCTGTCCTATGTCCTTCATCATTTGTTCTTTATCTGTATCCTGGGCAATCTTATTGACAAAATCTCCAAAAAGATAAGAATACCATGGAAGAGATCCTCCATTTATTAGAGCTCCCAGACAACCTAGCATAATAAGAATCAAATCCAACCTGGTTGAGTACTTGAATAGGCTAAGCAGCCCAACTGACTTTGGTGGATCTGCCTCTTCTTCATCAGCTTCTTCGTCGTCGTCATACGATAAGCCTCCATCATCTTCAGTGTACATATCTTCCAGCCCATAGTGATGAATATTTGATTGCCTAGAATAATGATTGAAATGATGAACATGATCAACACATTTCACCTCATAGTCATCATCCCCACCCTTGACTCCATGCTTCCAATCATCAAAATTTCTGTGATGGTGATTGTTACTTGGAATATGATCATTGAACATTCCTGTATGGTGATGAAATGGATTGATTTCTTCTCTGTCTTTGTCAGCTAAAGATCCAGTAGGCCATTCCCTAATAGTGTCAAGCCTGAAAGCTTGTTGTGGCTTAGTATTATGTTCTTCACCTGCAGAAATACTGGCCCTGGAAAAAGAATTCCCATTCTCGCCATTACCAAAGCTCTGAAGCTCAAGTCTACCGGATGAAACGGCACCGTAGCCGGAGAAAGAGTGTTGAAAGTGGGGGTTTAAAAAGCTCTGGAAAACACCGGAAGTGGGAGAAAGATGAACATCATTAGCTGATTTCTTGAACATTGTTCTGGGACCTTGAGAGGCTATCCAGGGGCTCAATGCGGTGCCAAGACTGCGACTTTCGTCCCACCCTTTGCTCTGACACTGCCAAGAAATCTCTCCCTGCCATGACCTGTCGTCGTCGGCGGCGAAAGGGCTGGCCGGAGTGGGGTGGCGGTGGCGGGGGCTGGAAAAGCGGTGAGAGGTGGAGGCGGAAGAGGGGGAGTGGGGTTGGGAAATCGCCGGCGTCGTGTGGAGAGGAGAATGCGGCCTGCTGAAGGAGGGAGAAGAGTAGTAGTCTATGCCGAATGGAGAATTCGCCATGGTTACCGTGCTGAGGACTGAGGAGGGAAGAGAAGAATATGAAAATGGAAGTTAAGCTATGCTCTAATTATATTGCAACTAATCTTCAATATCTAAATTTTTAGCACAAATTTTTAAATAGAGAAGAGAAAAAAAAAAAAAAAAAAAAAAAAAAAAAANAAAAAAAAAAAGCTGCAAACGCGCTAGCATGCGTTTCTTTTTCTTTTTCTGTGCTACGGGACTAAAAAAAAACTCACATCTTGAGAAAGGACGTCACAATTTTTCTCCCCTCCCTCCTCTCTCCTCCACGTCACCTATGTTATTCTCAAAAACGGTGAAATACCACTAATGTGGGTAGCCTCAATGTTATTCTCTAGAATAATATGACATCTCTGTAATTTCACTATTATAAGACTAATTCAAATTTGATTCGAGTTATGTTTGCAAAATTTAACTCTTATTCAGGAAAAAATCTAACTCAAACTTATTTTAATATGACACATCATTTACAAGAGTTGAACTTTCAAGTTCATGAAATATTAAAATATTAAATGTACAATTAACAATAGCTTCAACATTTTTAGTGGGAAATGCTGTGTATGAATTGAATGACAATTATATTATTTGAATTATTCTAAACAGCTTCTAAGCGTGACATTTGGTAAGCCAGCCTTCATTGTTAGGAAATTGTAAGACCTATTGATTGGAGCTATACTTTTCGGATGACTTAAGATAGCGAGCCGGCGAGGGAGTGAAATATACAACTTTCAATCAAGCCAACAATTGGGTTTAAAAGATGTTCAAGTCTTCTAATAGAGACATGAGAGAACTTTCCAACCATCTTATTGTTGTGATTGGGACAACTCACAAAAGTGTGTTGGGAAGATGTGGTCAATGGAGAACTTTTATTAGAATTAAGCCAGCCAAGCAGAAGAGATTGAAGAGAAATTTCAGTTTTGGTTTTGGGTGCAAATTTGGACAATTGGACCTCATCAGTTGGGAGATTTGGCATAGAAACCCGACCAGAGAGGCCATACTCGGCATCGGTAAATATAGCTGACTCTAGAATTTCCCGAGATTTAAACGATGACAGTTATTCTATAAAATTTATGTGTAATAACATTCATGAGGTTGCTCTCACATTGATGCTAGTGAGACTCAATCTCTGATCTTTTTTTTCAAACTTCACTGACCAATTAAGCTGCCTACAATTTGAACAATGGAAAATTGGAAGTAATAGTGGCCATCTTTTGGCTGTTGATACATCCTTCCTTCATCCAAGCATTCAATTTTGGATAGCCTAATACATACATACATACATGACAGACAGAATGACAGCATAAGAAATATGCCTTTGACTACCAAAATTGCATTAATATTCCACCAATCACAAGTGTTTTTACAACACTATACAGCACAATGTTCCAAATCAACTACTAGAAATATAACAAAAGAACAAGCATGACTTCACAAAACCAAAGCGATATACAAGAGGTATAGATAATATATAGACGATAGTATACTCCCTACCTCTCAACCAATTGCTATCATATCTATTATTACCTTTATGTCCCTATTAAGGCAATCCCAAGCATCTGCCCGGGTTTGGAGAAAGAAATTCATCTAATCTTGGAATCACTACCCTTGCTACGAAAGGTTGACAATGAAAAAAATGATCTCGGAGCTGTAAAACCAATATAAATGTTAGCATGTCAATATTTAATCGATACAGAATTCCATTAAAATAAGCAGGAATATCATAAAATGACACCTTTTAGTGAGCTCCCGGATAAATGATCCTCTGTCAGCTTGAAGTTAGCTGGAGGTGCTGGAATAGAACTCTGCAAGGATTGAACTGCGAGAAGAAAATATATAAACAAATTAAAACTAATAATGAGAAATAAAAGATATTCTACTTGACCTGGTAGTGGTAACCAGAATTTAAAAAAAAAATAATTCTCCACAATTTAGCCTAAGAAAAAAATTATATGTAAAACACATTCATTACCTTGTCCACTGAAGAACTCATTTTCACTGAAATTATCATCAGAAGGATGCCCTAGAGGAAAGCCCATTCTTGACTTCCTCAAATCTTCTGATGACTGATTGGAAGGATCGCGTCCATCTTCTGTATCATCATCACCTTCAGAAGTAGTAGCAGATATCCTGTCAACGAAGCTTTCCATCCCACGACTTTTCCTTCCAAACTTTAGTAACCTCCGAAACCCTCGGGTAACATCCTTGCGGGACTGATTTTGGGAAGAATTGACAACCAGCATGGGTTTCTGAGCAGTTCCCCATTTCTTCCTCATTCTAGCAGCATCGACTTCTGTTTGGCTTAATGAATGAGAGTTCCAGGAAGTAGGGCTTCCCATTGAGGAGTCCACAGAAGCATCAACATCAGGCATCTCATGAGGATAAGAAAACGGGTGATGAGAGCGAGAGTTCCAGGACACAGGACTTTCTGTTGGTGAATTTTCCACGTGTTCAGCAGACTCTAGTTCAGATGGAACAATAGCAGGCAATTCAGCTGCCAAAGAAGGGTCAATATGAGCAAAAGATCTCACAAGATCACCATTTTCTGACCCAAAATCTGTTGATTCCTCAGATTCATGACTCAGTCTAGAATCCCCATTTTCTAAGTTAGAGTTATGCTCAGTGATCATGCTCTCAAACTCTTCATCTTCTTCATCTTTGACTGCATTCATTGGGTCCTCTGGTTCAAAGATTGCATCTTCATATTCTTCATCACTGTTCATGGTCTCAGGTGCCCTAGAAACTTTCTGCTTTGAAACATCAACTCTAGAACTAAAATCTGTACTCTTATTCCTCTTGTGGAAAGGTTTTGAGTCCACCGTCTTGGTATGTTTATTCTGGATCTCTTCATGAACTCTTAGTGGTGTCAAAACATCTTCAGAATTCAAAACAGTTGGCTCTCTGAACTCCCCCACATTCACAGTGCTTTTTCTCAAAGACTGTGGTCGTCGAGATTTATCTTCCTTTATGGATATCTCCTCTCTAGTGCTTTTGCTATGAGAATTGCCTCTAGATTGTAAACGTGTTGCTTTACCAGCTGCAGATGAAGGCTTTGCATTCTCTTTTCTCATATCTGAGAAGTTTGGGACAGACTGTGTGAGAGGATTTTCAGAGTGCAATCTTCTCCTGCCTAGATTGCTATTAGAAGTTTTTACAGCCGACCTTGGAACAGGTACTGCAGAGGTGCGAGGAGTGGATGAAGATGAGCTTTTAGAAGGTAAAATCTTCTTAACTTGAGCACTCCTAGAAACATCATCTTCAAAAGATGCATCCCGTGCCACATTGAAGTTACTTCCTTCCACATACTGCTTCCATTCAGGAAATTCTGGTATACCTTCCTTGTCACTTCGCTCAAAATCTAAATGTTGCTGTCAAAGGGAACTATTTTATGGTTGGTTAAACATAGTAAGTAACACAAAATAAACCAATTAAATACACCAATATTCCAATAATAACAATAACAATAATAATAATAATAATAATAATAATAATAATAATAATAATTGTAACATAATGACAAAAGTGCATTGTTATAATATATGGAGTAATAAATAAAAGTGCAAAACCAGGATGGTACCTTCTCTCTCTTCATTAATGACCTGCTATTATATAACCTGAGTCTCTCTGTGCGCCTGCGAGTACTGGAAATTGAATCATCTTTATCTGCAGATCCTGAAAATTTAGCTTTCATCTCAGTTCTACTCTTTTCAAGCCTGTCCTGCATAGCCTTCAGCCTGGCTTCCTTCTCAGCTCCCCTGGAATTCCATTCTTCCCTTAATTTTGCATCCCTTATTTGCATATACCTCTTGTAGAATTTTCCTCGAGAACTTTCTGATAAACTAAGCTCAGAGAAATTCTCATTTAGAGCATTAATATGACCATGATTGTCAGCAATTCTCATCATGGGAGTAGCCTCGGATCTGATCATGTCACTCGAACTTCCAGCAGGTTCAGCCAACATGTACTTGTCAGGCAACTGAACAGAAGCATTATCTGTTACAGGGTTCCTATACAACAAACTTGCTTGCGGCTGGTTTTGCATCTCTACAGGCCTATTTCTCCGAGAAGGATTCAACTGATCTACAGGAACACGTTGTTTATGCTCAGCGAAGAGTTTCTCAAGTTCATTTGCTTTCATCTTCAACTCATCATTGAGTTCCTGGTTCCCTTTTGGCTGGCGTAACCTCTGAGCCAGCTCTGCTGGGGGTGTTGAAAATGAACCAAAGCCCTCCTGAGCCTCCCTTACCCTTTTGACGGAGAAAATTGTTTCCTTATTCTCAGAAATAGAAGTAGCCTGTTTCATGAGATCTTGTGGCCTTTTAATCACTTCCGCACCTACTGCTTGATTCTTAAACCTCATTATGGGGTTTTCGGTGTTACCAAATGTTGATGTAGAACTTCCATCCACTTTCTCAGATGAGGCAGCCACCTCGTTCTTCTTGATTGCCTCAATTGAAGAATCACCTTCAAGTCCTTTCTTGTGAGGAGCCCAAGTATCTTTACCTCTTGCTACAGAACCACGTTCTGACCACCCGTAATTCCCGCTAGTCCTTTGAGTAGCCTTAGACTGTAAATGCAAAGATGACTGATCACCTAAATTATCAGATGACCCGAACTGCTCTTGCAAAGAGTTCGCAGTCTGCGTCTGAGTAGTCTTGAACTTTGCCCAGGTAGCCAAAGCAGCTTTATTGGGTTTATCCCAAGACAAAGCGCTGAACTGCCCTTCTGATTCTGTTTTTTCTTTCAAACTGTTGTCCTCTGACTGGGTCGCAATTAAATTAGGCCAAGTCTGACCCTTCAAACCATCAGTCTCAACGGAGCTGGGCAACTTTGAATTACTGGATTTAGAATGTGAAAGGGTAAATGGATCTGACCCAACTACCTCTTCCCTGGACTCGGAGTCTTTGAGTTTGCTGTCCTTGACTCGAGGTGGGACAATCACGAACTCGGGCTTACTTGAAATTGATGGTGTATCAGTCAAACCTGATCGTTTTTGGTCGTCATGCTTGGACTGAGAAACAGTGGCGGAAGATGGAGTGCATAGAGGAGTTTCACCATCACTCTTTTCGAAACTCAAATCAATGCTCATGTCGCTTACGCCGCTCCATCTCCTCAACACCGCCTTCTCCACCGCCGACGGGGCCGCCGAGACATCAGACGAGAGTCTCCGGATCTCAGGCTTTCCGGCGGATGCCTTGGCCCCGCTCCCCACATTCTCCTTCTGCTTGCTCTCGAACATGTTGATCCGGTCCTGAACGCTGAGCCGCCTCATCGGCTGACTCGCCGGAGTTGGCTCGGACTCTACACTATTATTCTCTCCGACGCTCTTCTCCTCTGGCTCGACGCTCGACTCTCTGCTTCGTCGCAGAGAGAGAGCGTCGGATGAAGATCTAGGCTGCTGAGAAGTTGAAGTGTTGGATTGGTCCGGTGGGCGAGGACGTTGTTGTTGTTGTTGTTGTTGAGTGAAGTTCGAATCTCGGCGGGTAGGGTGGGACCCAGCGGTTAGTTGGTTTGGTGGCGTAATCGGTTCGTCGTCAATGGACATGTCTGAACCGTATGAGGTTCGTACCACCAGATCGTCCGCTCCGGCTTGCCATTGCCTCATTATCTCCGGCCGTCTCTCGCACGACGCTATAAACTTTGTGCAAGCTTCGCTGATAAAATATTAAGCATCAAAAAAAAAAAAAAGCCACGTCAAAATGAAAAAAAAATAAAAATAAAAAAAAATTATCACGTAATCACTCCTCCATGAAATGATATTACTGAAGTTACATTTCTTTTTAAAAAATAATAATATTGACTTGTCTTTTTATTAAGTTTATTTCCGATAGGGCCAAATTCTTTTCTTT
This sequence comes from Ipomoea triloba, assembly GCF_003576645.1. NCBI lineage: Eukaryota > Viridiplantae > Streptophyta > Magnoliopsida > Solanales > Convolvulaceae > Ipomoea > Ipomoea triloba. The sequence goes on along the minus strand of NC_044917.1, from coordinate 1,954,390 downwards.
TGGCTTTTCTTAGCATTTTAAAAGTGTCCTAAAACTAGAAAGTGAGCCAGACAAACAAGGTACATGGAAAGCCCAAGTTTATTTGTCGGTAGCTTTGAAGTTTGAACTCCTGGGCCCCACCATCTGTGTTATGACGCAAATGCCCTTGCTAATTTCTGCAGTGAGTATAAAATTAAAAAATAAAAATGTCTAACTATGCTATGCCAGTTGATGGCTGAGTGGCTGAGTGGCTGACTGGAGTGACTGCCACACTGTTCTGTAACAGACCTTTTTATTGCATCGTCACTTGACCACCCATAGAAAGTAAATATTGGATACATACATGCCATTAATACGGGAATTGAGACAGACAAATAACGGCTGGCAAGTGCTTCAGTTCTTCATTTACTTTCCAGTTAGAGCACTTGGAAGATACAATTTCATCACAAATTCACAAACACACAACACAAGTTTGTGCATGGATGGGGAAAGTGGGGGAGGGAAGAGTTATGAGTTCTTACTTTAATCGGCCTGTGCCAAACTGATCTGCAAACATTTTAAGCTCTGAAACTGTGTCTAGGTTGAAACCAGCAGAGGCTGCGCAAGAGCAAGCTGCTAATAAGTCTTGTTGAACTGCAGTAAGCCGAACATCGATGGCTCGCAATAGCTCCTTCCTGTGTAAATACATATTAGTAAATGCCATGTACAAACGACAGAATCATTCTTTTGGATGTGCATTTGGCTTTTCTTTTTCTTTTTCTTTTTTTTTTTTTGAAGAAGCATTTGGCTTTTCTTAACATCAGAAAGAATGCGTGCACTACTTTAATTCTTATTCAACTAAGGCACTGGCTCATAAGGTTACTGCATCGATAGGATAGGTTGACAGGTTGTCATCTAGTCAGTAAGTTAAATATTTATGCATCGTGTAGAAAATTAGCAAAGATTATTAACCTTTGTAAACTTTCTGCCAAAAATCTACATGTTATACCCTTCTTCTTCAAAAGTTGAGTGTTTAGGCATTGTGGGAAACAATAGCTAATAATATTAATCTGTGTAAATTTTCTTCCTAAAATATGCATGTTTTACTCTTCTTCAAAATTGTCATTTTCGCATGTCCTTGTAGTACTCTTCAGTATTATTTCTTTTGCTTTTCTTTTGTTTTCTTTTTCTTATTTTACTTGTCAAAATAAATAAATAAAAGCACAAGAAACACACACACACATATAGATAGAGAGAGGAGTCATATACTTTGTTGCATCAGCTGCGCCAGTGACTCCAGACCCACTCTCACCTGGAACAATTTTAGAACCAGAAATATTGTCAGTTAACTTGCAACAAAAGAAAGAACCGGATGCACCTAAATGTTCTTTTTTAACCTTATAATGTGCACTCATCTTACAGATCATTGCCTTCAAAGATTACTTTTAGACACTCATGATCAGATTAAAGATAAGCCAAAAGGTGAAATTGTGAACTAACCTTCCAATTTAAGTCAAGTTGCGAATACTACATTACTAGCAAAAATGCCAGTCACACTGAACATTTGTATCCTCTAAATTTGATATGTATCCAATAATTTTTAGATATGCATTTGAATATAGACCTAAACCATCCAATACCCACCAGCAATTGTATTTGATGGGCATCTCAAAAAGAAGCAAGGTCATTTGTTATCACTTGAAGGTTCTAATGATCAAAATACTCTCCTAGGAGTTCATTTACTGTGTCATAATAATCCTCAGTTAGGTTATGCTCATCACTTAGCTCTTACATTACTGAAACATCTCCTCTCTCGATAAGTGTTAGTATGTTATGTAGCATTACAAAGCTGATGTGGCGTAAAGGTGTTACTTTGGTACATAAAGAGCAATTTTAATTCTGTGGCATTCCAATCAATTCTAGAGGTTCATCTCTCCTTTTTACTCCCAAGTAGGGCCATAGGGTAGGGGTGTGCATTTGATTGATTAAATCAAAATAACCAAAATACCATACAAAACATGTTCAAAATCAATTATTTCTTAATTTATAACAAATCTAAGTACTTTGAAATATGATTACCTTTTTTGAATAAACATATCCAATATGAGTTGTTAGTGACAACAGTGTTGAATAGTGGTAGTACGTGGGGATAAGTACATAGGTAAATGGGTAGGAGTGCAATGGTAATAATGGTAGTGGTGATGATGGTGATCAGTACGTAGGCAGAAGTCAAGGTAAGTACATAGTGGCAAATGTAGGTAGGCATATAGTAGTAGATGAGGAAGGGGTAAGGACATGGTGTCAAGATTAGGTAAGTATGTAGTAGTGGGTGGAAATAAAATGATGGTAATGGTAGTGTGTGGGAGTTGTGGTAGTGATATAGGTATACTAACAAACCGTGTTTCCAATAGATAAAATGTTAAAGAACTACATCTTTTTCTAGGTTTTCAATTCATTATATTCAGATTTCAGACTCTAACCATAATCAGTGAGAGGAGGCAACAAAATAAATTGTATATGCAGATATCTAGGAGAAACATACCTGAACCAGAAAGATCATCACTCATTCCCTGATTACAAAAGGAAAATAAACAGTCAAACTCAGTGCAAGCTATTAATACAACTTGAATATATGTTTACAGGTGATAGATTATGCTACCTGTGAATATATTTTCCTAGCCGATTCAAGTTGAGACATTTCAACATCGAAGTTATTGACAAGCTCCAAAACCTCTGGTGTACTAACAAACCGTACAAACCTGGAAAAACAAATGCCAATTAGAAGAATCTTCATCTCATACCTCTTTCCTAGGCACTTCACAAGAGTCTCAGTGTCCTTACCTTTCAAGTGTCCCCTTCCTGAACCACAAGTGAGCATCTTTACATCCTCCAGCATCAAGCTTAATAGACTGTGCTGCTGAGCCAACTTGCTCTGCAACTTTTAGATGTGTCACAAATGGCTTCAATAAACCTGAAGCCAGTTTCTCAGTCTTTCCATCTGTACTAACAAACAATTCACATCTGCAAATAACCAACAAGCATAGCTTTCATGTGAATTCCACATGGATGCATCTAAAAAATATACAAAAAATGAGGGGAAGTCCTTACCGTGTGCGCTTCGGTGATAGTTGGAATAATGCATAATCAAGAGGAGTGCCAGGTTCCATTTCCCTCTCCCTTGGCTACAATGCAAACACAGTAATTCCTTATTTCCTTAATAGCTTCTTTACACAATCCTCTAACCTATGAATTTTAGAAATCATTAATCTTAAACCAGAACTGCTTTTGGAATCTACACACTTGACAAACTAATTGAATAAAGCATGAAAAAAAAATATTAATTAGTTGTATAGCTAAAAGTGAAAGTAACTTCAAACTCAATATGCGTACTGAAAAAGGTTAACATGGCCGTGAAAGGGGAACAAGTTCTGCAGACTGGTATGGCAGATCCCAATAACTATTCAACAGTTCAAAACAGAATGCACATAAACTAAAGAATTCCACAGGAGTCAAATTCAACTCCGCACAGCTCACAACCGAAATTCATTCAGATCTGATCATCAAAAGCCAGCATTGAAACACCACATCGAACACACAACAGTGCTATACAAACAAACACTCAAGCATGCAATGCCAAACAGCAGAGAGAAACTAGATTTGCTAAAACAATGAGCTTAAGCGAAGCTCAAACTGCAGCCGAACACAATCAAACATGCAATTCACAGGAAAACTCAACACCAATGCCAAGCAATGAATTAAGTTTCGGCAACTCAAAACCCTAACAAGCCCAGACAGCAACAAAAACAACAACAACAATTACATTGTCATCAAAGCAAAACGATCGCGGAAATCCAAACTGACCTTGTGAATATCAATGCAGAGATCTCCACTCCCTCGGCTGGATCGTCAGATTCCCGTTCATATCCGAGCCCGCATTTCGAGTTTCTTCGGCTACCTACAAGTCATTAGATGAACAGAAAACATCTCAATTTTTTTTTAATCAGAGAGGGTTTGGGTTTTTTTCAGTTTTAAGTAAACCCTACACTCATGCCTGTCCTCAATGGTTTTTTGCTTTACTCCTCTCTCTCTCCCTCTCTCTCTCTCTATATATATCTCTCTCTCTCTCTACATATACAGAAGTAGATAGAGTGTGTGGAGACCGAAGGAGGTAGAGAGAGGGAGTGTAGAATGCTTCTGTTCAGTTTAACACAAATAATTTTGATAATCTGTAACCTTAACTACAGTGAAAAGACAAAAGAGATGTACCTTTACTTTGAGTAATAATAGTACACTGTTAAGTGCTTCTGTTGAGTTTAACACTAACTCCGCTCTTATATAAGCACAAAATTAGATCGAAAACGTAATTCGCAACGACTCTAATTTAAAAGGTGTTGACAATAATAAATATAATGAACGTTATATAATTTGATTTATTTAAATTTGTTTTTCAATTAATACAATATAATCCGATCGAATTAACACAATATAATCTGATTGGTTGAGAACTACTTAACAACTTTCTTAAATTATAAATTTTCAAATTTAGTACTTTCGCTCCATTTCTTTTTGTGCTTTACCTTGATTTATGAAAAGAGGTGTTGATAATAATAAGAAATTAATGTAATAAAAATAATGAACTTTATATAATATGATTTATTTAAATTTTTACTCTCGATTAATGTACTATATTGATAACTTAACAAATTTTCTAAATCATAAATTTCAAATTTATTGATTTCGCTCCTTTTCTTTTTGTGATTTACATTGATTTATAGAACTCATGATGTCTTTAGTCAAAATCTATAGGGAATTGATGATCGCAATTAACAACAATTTATATATATTTTTTACTTATATTGTTTTTCTTCCTCATAATTGTTTACTCCTTTTATTCTCTAATTTAAAAATTATTAAGTCAAGTAAATAATAATAATAATAATAATTTTAGTCAGTAAACGACTATATGATGACTACAAATGCATAACATTGTAGTCATGCTAATCAAGTAATCTCTTCACAAAAGGATGTTTATTATTTGTAGGAAAAAGTGTCAAATATGCCACTGAACTTGTCGCTTTTATGCAATTGGGCCATTGAACTTAAAAAGTGTGCAATTCAACCATCAAACAAGTAAAATTTGTGCAATTGGACCATTTTTACAAAAATTTTTAATTCAATTTGAGTTAAAAACATTTCAATGTTGACTCCCAACTAGTATGGTAGAAGAAAATGCCACTCTTAATACATATATGTTAGTAATATAATTGAATTTTACCAGAAATTTTTTGTAAAAATGGTCCAATTGCACAAATTTTGCTTGTTAGATAGTTGAATTGCACACTTTTTAAGTTCAATGACCCAATTGCACAAAAGCGATAAGTTCAGTGGCCTATTTGACACTTTTTCCTTATTTGTATAGTATATTTATAGTCTAATTGTTTTTTTTTTTAATGATGTTGATAACATAAACTAAATTGGGGTACGATTTTAGAGATGCACTATACTGCTAGATATAGACTATAGTTTTTTATATAACTGAGTGAGTATACAAGAATGCTAGGAGTTCGGTGGATTCTAGATGGTTAAACAGTTCATATCAATCTACTACAATACTAACACTAGTACAAGTAGTTGTGTAGAGTGTGAGATGTACAAGTTATACAAGAGATGTTATACTTATATATAATTCAGTCAGCTTGTGTCATGACCCATGACAAGTGGCTTAAACTTGTGTATTTACAGTTGGTGGATGCAAATAGTTAGTCAAGTGACAGTTTTGATTACTTAGACAACGCGACATGCTAGATTAATAGCGTGGCAAGAGTATGTGTGCATGCTACTTAGTGTTAGTAATTAACCATAGTGGTTAGCTTTTTTCAAACAATCCCTAATTGGTTGGTTGGTTGGTTGGTTGATTACTTAATAATACCATTTTTAAAATTTACTATTCGAATTATAGGGTAAGCTAAGTAGTTTGTCTTATATCCCGCATTATGTACAAAGAGGCATAAATAGCAATATTCAATAATGTTATAATGCAATTATCACATTTCCAATAAGAGCAACGATAGATTTTGCTCTTAAAATTACATATTGTTGCAACATTATTTCATATTGAATTGTTTTCCCTTAATTGTTTTATTTGTTTATTAAGTGATTTCCCACATAAGCATATAGCCAATAGCACAACAAATTAAGAAATAAATGAACATAAAATGCTTTATTATCCGTTGAACTCATCATCTAGCCAATAGTACATTCAACAAATTAAGAAATAAATGAATATAAAGAATTTTATTATCAATTAAAATTTACATAATAAATTAAAAATACATGATCAATATCATATTTTGAAACTTGTGAGTTGTCCCAAATGATCAATACTTGACTAAAATTCACCTAGATTGTTCTCAATTCTCATGACGTAAAATACATACATATGCATATAACATTATATATTACTAAACAAAGGTGTTATATTTCCAAAATAGAATAATTCATACATTAAAAGTCAAAGTATAGATAGTGGGTTGATTTGAAAGTTTCATAGAAACGAACGTACACCTAAGAAATTTGATTATTTTCCACGTATTCACATTCAAATAAATTTGTAGTGTAATATATTGTTTTAATGTTCTAAATGAGATGATCGAATAAATAAAATATGATTTTTACATTAAAATATCAAGAGTTTGATTTTTGTCGATATTATATTAGTTTAGCTCGACACATATAAATTTTTTTTTTTATTATTATTGTGATTTATCTATTATGTGTACTTTGTAAGTTATTATTACATATGAATCAAATTTATTCATTGCATAGCTTCATGCGGTAATAGTTATATGGTTTACTTATGGCTTAAAAAATGTATTTAGTATGGGGTTCGACCCCCCACATCTCCATATCCAGCTTAATTGGCATGAATACTGTGTACTTTCGTCCTTTAAGAGATATCGGAAGTTTGAATCCCCTCTAGTATAGAAAAATCAATCTGATCAGTATTTTGTCCATTAATTGGACCAGTCCGGTGCGAACAAAAATTAGTTTGAGTATAGTACAATTTAAAAGTGTCTTATACAGTTAATGTCTGTTCAGGATACCTCGTGGTCTGATAAAAAAAAAAAGTATTTAGTAGTCGGCAGCGGGAAGCACATGTACGGCGTTGATTTATAATGTGAAGACGCATGAAGGGTGTCAACTGAAGCTGTCCGGTGCCAGAAAACGCAGAGGAGTTGTTGGTAGTTGGAGGAGCGAAACTGGAAACGCGATATTCCAACTTGCTTTCTTTATTTAATGAAACAAAATATGTTGGACTATACATACGATGATGCGTTTTCTACTGTGGACCTCGTGAATGTGATGCGATCTTTGGGTCACAGTCGCTGAATTTTTGCAGTTCGTATCACGTACGCAATAGGCCGTAAGGCCATGCAACAAAATGAGCTGGATATGGAGATGCGGGGGATCGAACCCCGTGCCTCTCGCATGCAAAGCGAGCGCTCTACCATTTGAGCTACATCCCCAATTGGCTAGTGTTTTGGTTAAATATTAAACATTCTATTTTACTATCGCTGTGGACAGTTGGGCCCTTTTCGGTTTATGGTATATTTGGGGATTTTGGGCTATTGAGATTCACAATATGCAATCCCTGGCATCTGCCCCTCACAAGTCAAAACAAATACTGACACCTCTTTTGTGTGTGTGGTCCATAAAGTCATAATGGGCTTGTGGAGTTGTGGGTCTACGCCTTTACCAAAAGGGCGCCTACCCACTTCTTGCCTCAAGTTTCGTGCAAATTACATTGGCATGTTTGATAACATAGTTTATTTAATTTTAACTTGTTTGATAATATTAGTTATTTGATTTGGTTAAAAGTTAATATAAACGTTTAATTAATAAATCTAAAATTCAAAACAGTGCTCAAAACAGTTTTTTCGATCAATTTTTTGATAAAGTCATTTTGCATGTAATCAGCCAGATGAGTACAACATGTGACACAATTGGTTTTATATCTCAACATGGTGGGATGTTGACTAAAAGATCAATGAGAAAAAAGAGGCAAAAAAGGGGTAGAAAAAAACATGTTCTTCTTTACTTTATATGTCAAGTTGTAGTGCATACTAATTAAGGAGAGTAATGACTTTTTTTTAAAACTATTTTTAGACAATCCATCACCACTTAAATTTGTCCACTTTCATCACCATTCTCATTTTCCATTACAACCCATACAATTATAAGTAATTGTCCTTAATTAACCATTATTGCCTGCATAAATTATTTTGATTGGTACATCTTAATAGAAAAATATAACATACAAATGTAGCAAATTGAATAATATAAGTAAACTCAAAATGAAACATGCTTCGAAACATAGTTACCCCATTGAGTTCTATGTCTTAGTTTATACACTACAAGAAAATTCGCGATTCGTCGCGAATCAACCAAATTCCGTCGCGAAACGGGTTTTGCGACGGAATTCGTTCCGTTGTGTATCGGCTCGTCGTATCTTCGTTTGCGACGGAAAAATTCCATCGCGAAATTTTGCGACGGAATTATTCCGTCGTAATATTTCACGACGGAATAATTCCGTCGCAATTTGGCAGCAAAATATTTAAAAAAAAATTAGGGTATCCGCGTCTGTTCTTTGTACAACAGTCGCGGATACCCTTTAAAAAATTTTAAAAAAATACAATATTTGTTTTTGCACACTATAATTCTCAATACAAACACTATGAAATTACAATACTTCACTCTAAAACTAAAAAATAATCAATGAAATTACAAATTTATAGTTCCAAATTAAAAATAATTGAAAGCTGCAAAAGAGACGAATGAAATTACATATTTACAATTCAAATTAAAAATAATTGAAAGTTACAAAAGAATGAAATTACATAATTACAATTCCAAACCAAATAGTCATAAAAGAATGAATTTTCTTTGAAGTAAATAGTCATAAAAGTTATAAATAACACTCATAACTAGAAGAGGGTCACAGCTCTGATGTTCATAGCATACCAACTGCAATATCACTTGGTCACTGCACAAACAACATTTAGAGCAAGGAAACATAATCACCAAGGAAACTACAAGACTACAAGAATGCCAATGTATGTTTGCAGCTTTAATTTATAATCTAAATTATATCTAACTTGCAGCTGGAATTTGCAAGGTGTCCCTACAAAAATTAGTCCAATTCCTAAATAAGATTGCACATACAATTATCCTCTAATTCCTAACTTTCTTTCCCACTGCTACGGAGTAGTGTCCCTACAAAATTAATCCAATTAGAATTAAAAGAATTAAAAGTAATTTCCTCAAAAAAAAAAGAATTAAAAGTAAAAGAAGCAATTAACACAATTACTAATTAGAAGAATAGTATAGGAAAAAGTTTATAGTTTCAAGCAACTGAGCAAACAAAAGAGAATGGAATTATTTAATGCCAATGCTTCCTTACATGATGGCCTTTTATTTCAGCAATCACGCGTTTGATGTTTATATTCATTACATATTAGTCATAACAAGGCATTAAAGATTTAGTTTACTATGCAACCCCAAGAAGAACAAAATTGTATGATAATTATCGGTAAAGGAATCACAACTAACTTCAAGAGCCATCTAGAAGGCAGTGCCCTCACAGAACTTCACATCATTCAGTTTGGTGGCCTACATAATTTAGTAATCTCAATATTAGACTTCAAGTTATCCAAAACACAGCTTAAATTTGCACAATCAATAGAGCAGAAAGGTTGATAATATATGACTCCAACCTTAGCTAGGCCAAAATCTGCAAGTTTGACTCTCCCAGCAGCATCCACGCATATGTTTGCGCATTTAATATCTCTAGGAAAACAAAATAATGAAGACTTCCAAAACATATTTAAAATTGAATTTACAAGGAAAATATTTTATACTATGCTAGTACATTCAAAAGTAGTGACAACCTGATTAGATACTTGAACTTAATATAAATTGCAAAAATTATTACACTTCTTCTACAGTGTACTAGAATCAACAAGAAAACTTCATATGTTCAAGCATCAAGAGAACACATGTTACACTTTAAAGCTTATCCTGAACAATAGAATAATGATTCAAGCAAGAGAAACATCAAGACATTTATTCAGTTACCTGTGGACTACATCAAGAAATATATATAGCTTTGAATCATCCTGCAAATAAAAATGAATCATCCAGTAGAGAAAGCCTTGAAAATAAATTCTACAATAAAACGCAGAGCACCAATACAAATTACAAGAAACCTATTCTTCCTAATATATAAATTTAATGTAGATTTTGCTTTACTCAGACATGAAACATTGCATTACAATGCAAGATATTTACAACCAAGGCTTATGCATTACAATGCAAGATCTCTACATAGAGATAACAACAAAATTACCATCAAGAAATCAAAAGAGGTATTACCTTGTCTGTACCAAAATACCATCAGAGCAATCTCCATTTCATAAACGTCGTTGTTGAGGAAGACAACTGCCGGAGAGGAGGAGGGAGGTCGCCAACCACCGCCGAACTGCTACGCGATGAGCTAAGCCGGCAACCATGGAACCTCGTCGGGAAACAGGGAAGAGGGAGAAAGGTACTGCCGCGCTGCCTTTTCTGCCCGTCGTCACAGCTCTGCCGGGGAATAAGCTCCGCCAGAGAAAATAACTCGCCGCCATAGCCACTGTCGTTGTTTCTTGCTGCCGTCGGGAAAACTGCTGGTCTCCGCTGCTGCCATGGTCGCCGCTAGCCGAGAGGGAGAGGAGAGAGAAGGGAAGACCAAGGGCGCCGCTGCTGCTCAGATGGCGAAGGCGGAATGGTGTTTGGCGATGGAGGCATCGGCTGAAGTTAAACTTCAATTAGGGTTATGATTTTTAATTTTATACTCCGTATATAACATGCTTTCAATTAAAAAAAAAACTAAAACTAAAACTACGTCGTTTTCATAATATAAAAATAAAAACCGCATTGCGACGGAATAAATTCCGTCGCAATATTTATTCATTTTCAAATAAATTGCTACATTTAGCAACGGAAAAAATTTTGTCGTCATTTCCGTCGCCATTTCACGATGAAAATTAAATCCGTCGCCATTTTCGTTGTCATTTCGCGACTGAACTAAAATTGGTCACAAATTCGGTCGCGATATTTTTGCCGCCATGTTTTCGCGGGTTTTATTTTATATTTGTGCTAAAATTTGCGACGAAATTATTTTCCGTCGCATTTCCGTCGTTAATTTGCAACGGAATATAATTCCGTCGCGATTCCGTCGCTATATCGCGATGGAAAATTTTCCGTCGCGATTTTTCCGTCGCGAATTGCAATTTTTCTTGTAGTGATAGGCTAATAGTTATTACTAAAAATAGAAAATAAAAGAAGTGAATATTTATTGTATACAAAAATATGCTCATTCTCCAAGAACAACAATAGATATATAGCTATACATGCTAATAGCTCATTAGATTAATTAAACACAAATTAAAATGAAGGATTAATTAAACACTAATATGGCTATAAATTTGTATAATATAGAACATATATATATTTTTGTAATGTGGTTATAGATTCATTGCTCCCTAAGGTACTCTTTTTGTAATGTGGTTATAGATTCATTGCTCCCTAAGATACTCTTTTTGGATTCTCTCAACATGACTTAAACACTCTCAATTTTCTTTAATTAAATATTTGATTGCCGTAATTATTATGTCTAAGTTTCATATATTACATTCCTAATTGATGCCTTAATAATTCAAATTACTCGTTTCAGCCACCCACACACAATAACAATGGGCTAAAAAAAAGTAATTAAATGTAATTTTATACCAGAAAGTCATGAATTATTATTATATTTTTTGTCAAAAATGTGAGATTTACATAGTTTGAAAAGTATATTTGATTTATCAAAGAGATTTACATAGTTTGAAAAGTATATTTGATTTATCAGAGAGAGAGAGAGAGAGAGAGAGAGAGAGAGAGAGAGAGAGAGAGAGAGAGAGAGAGATAAGAGTAAAAAGCAAGTTGCACAAGTTGCAGCCTATAATGGGCCCCATCTGGTATCAATGAAGCTTTGGCAACTTGCATGGGGATTGGTTTCCAACTTGGGGAAGTAATGAAAACCAAAAGCTGAGAATGATTTGGACGGGCCGTTCGGCGGGCCCGTACAAGGATATATTTGTCCTACATCACTCATTGATATGATTGGTTCGTCTTGGGGTTTGGGTTTGGTCCGGTCGGGCCTTGATTTGTACTCTCAAGTCTCAAGTGCAGTGATGTCCCGCGCCGGGTCAGAACCCACGTGTTGTAGGACCCACCCCAAGGCCCGAACCACTCATGCCGTTCGGCGTCCACCGCTCTTGACATGATAGAAATTCGGTGCAAGTAGACAAGTATTCTGACCCCTTCCCTAATTTGTCTCAAATTTATGGAATGTTATTTATTTGTTAATCATCAAGTTTTCATGTTATATATATGTGGCTCAATATTTAGCAAAATTATATATTTACACTATAATTTTAATAAAATCGTATGAAACAGAATTGAGCACTAGTAATAAAATCCTAATGTATGAAATAGAATTGATCACTAGCACTTAATTAATGATATCTCATTTTACTTTCAAAAAAGTACTTGAAAATACGTGAGACAAATTTTAAAAAATTATTTGAAATGGGTAATTTTGATTAAGTCTCCTAATGGTCGACAAACTAAATTGACTACACCAACCATAATGTTAGATTAAATCGTCTCACAATTAGAACTGCCAAAATGGACTTTGCCTATTTGGCCGTCCCGTCCTGCCCCTATTTAAGTAGAAAGTGGTTTTGAAAATAGCACATTGCCAAAGAGCGGATTTTGTTGGCCTACTCCCCTAGGTATACGGGCTAGTAGACTTTGGTTAGTCTCTCCCCACCCCTATCAGCCCGTATTGATAGCTCTACACACAATATTAAAAAGACACCTAATTGATGAAAAACATCCAACAATCAAAACATGTCATATTGTATAACAATAGCACTATTTTAATTATTTACATCATTCACAGAACTTTGTTACAGCATGTCATGAAACTATGTTGCTGGTGAATTATTTCACTTTTGGTTGTTTCTTTACATCAGGACTGACACCATGACACAAATGAAAGTACACATTGCAGAAAGGTCCCACCACCAGATTCCAATGAAATGAATTCATAGTTCAGACAAATTCACATGTTACAACCCAAAAAAAAAAAAAAAAAAACAAACATAACATGGAATCATGAAGGATTGATTCCCCACAGATATTACATGCCATTACAACCTAAGAAAAAGGGGTTTCCTTGCATTCAGCTAAAAATCCAAGTTAGCCAAGTCAGGAGGCAAATGAAACTTTCTGCCTTTGTTGGTGTTGCCAAATTCAGATATTCTTGTTCCTCCTTGTGTTCTTTCGCCTGCTCCTTTCCCCTTCTTGGCGTGTTCCTGCGCCACCTGTCTTCAAATTTTACGGGTTACCAAATCAAGATCAGTTAATAGCGCGAAAAGAACAACCTTAATGTGAACTAGGCAGAGGAAATGAGACCCTACCCCCATGCAAAATCTGTCGAATTCGTTGCACTCTGACTTGAATCTGCTGGGATTGCTCATTTCGTCAGAGCTTCTCTTGGTCGAGATGTTGAAATAGGTCTCGCTGCAGGATGCAGAGGACGAGGAAGAGCACGCTGATGGTGTGGCAGTTCGAGAAGGAGAGGAAAACGCCGCCTCTATGTCGCTTTGGAACATCTCCTCGAACAGCTCCTGCAGCTCCTCGAAGCTCTCCCCCTGGTTTTCCTGCCAATTAATGGAACTACATTTGAACAGCATTCGGCTACTTAGCCACATGTTTTGATCACGAAACATATCTCCATACAAAGAGCTAAAATCCAACATCACACGCCTAACAATTCATCGCGGTTAGATAACAACAATTGACTACAGATGGCAATCATATCTACCCTTTCATTCATGCCTATGTAGAAACGAATTCGCTATGGCATTTTGGCAAAAAGACTATATGGTAGACCACAGTTTCATTGGCACTCAAAGCGGCATGCAAGGCCTACTTCTATTGCAAAGTTTTCAAAGTTCAATTACTTATAAGTTATAAATAGTTTTTATTTATGTCATAGAAACCCCACTACAACATCCTTTCCATGATACCCCGGGTTGCTATTTGCTTCCCATGCCCAAAACCACCAGAAAGTATAACCTGTGTTACCATAAACAATGATGAGGACGTATTAGGAGGGATTTGGAACTTACGTTGGTCTTATTCTCGCTCATCATAGCAGCCATTTCGTTAAGAAAATCACCCATTCCCTGCACAAGCCATACTATGCTATATTAGTAACAATCCCTATTATTCTTATCGTCTTATGCAAACCAATCAAACCCAAACATAAGCAGATCTGCAAACGAAAGGCAACTGCATAAAATTACTACACAGAACAACAAAATTAAATTTGACTAGGATGTCCTGTTGCAGTGCATTATATAAAGAACATTTTCATCATGATCAGACTGCACTATTGGATGCATAACATGCTATGCTTACTTTTAGTCCCGACAACGAACCATTTCACTAACTAGTTTTGCAGAGTACCATAACAGATCTTTTGCAGTAAGGTACCAATATCAGAGATTTCGACAATGGCTTTGATCACCAGGCCATGCCCAGCACTATTCATGACCCAAAACGAAACACCAATGATGCAGCATGAGTTGAACTTTGAAAAGCTAAACATGAAACCAGATAAAATCGAATAACCTCCCCCCAGTTCTCAAAGTACTTAAGCATGAGGTCGGGAGTTCAAACTCGTGCTACCTAGATGGGACCTAATTCAAACTCGTGTGTATCCCGGATACAGGATACTACCTAGATTGGCCCGATCGAGACTTGACTGAATTAGTCCCAAAAAAGAAAAAAGTACTATTGAACTAACATAAACACAGAATTAAAAGATGGTTAAAATTAAAAGCATAGTAGTGGTTACATTTTCGTCGTCATCATCATCACAATCGTAGACTCCTACATCGTACAGAAACCTTTTATTTGTGTCCGCAAGCACTGCAAAATGAGTACATCATATCATCTTGACTAAACTATAGAAAAAAAGATTAGCATTATTGGTGGGCATAATTACCAGAATAAGCTTGCTGAATGGCCTGGAATTTCTTCTTGGCCTCCTCTACACTCTTTGGATTTCCCAGAGCTGAACAACGATCCGGGTGCCATTTCTACTTGCAAAACAAAAATGCATTTAGATTCCCACCAAAGAATTCAATGAAAAACACCAACTTTTCCAGTACAACAAAAGCAATTACAGGAATACAAACAAA
Organism: Ipomoea triloba; assembly: GCF_003576645.1. NCBI lineage: Eukaryota > Viridiplantae > Streptophyta > Magnoliopsida > Solanales > Convolvulaceae > Ipomoea > Ipomoea triloba. The sequence goes on along the minus strand of NC_044917.1, from coordinate 1,939,073 downwards.
AAAACAAAAAAAAAAAGAATCTGATTTGCAGTATGAATATATACAGCTATGAAATTCTTAAATTTGAACTCAGAAATCAGAACATTGAGACCCAAAAGAAATAACACTTCTTTCACGTTCAAAGATTTCAACTTTTCTGTGTCAACCCAGCCAGCCAAGTTGGCCACTTGGTAACCACAAGTTTAAAAATTCAACTCAAAAAACAATTTCCTCGTTACCCAACAGAAAAGATTTGAACTTTCCCTAAAGATTGAACGCATAGAAAGAGGAAAATTGATTATCGTGAAGAAACAGAGAAGAGTTGATATGAACAAGAAAATGCTGACCAAAGCAAGCTTCTTGTAAGCAGTTCTCAGCTCAGAAGCAGTGCATTCCTTCTTCAACCCCAGCACCGCGTAAAGATCATCCTTTTTATCTTCTTCAGCCGCCATTCTCAAAGCTTCTCAATATTAAAACCCAAACAACAAAGAACCAATCAATATTATCAATCCCACATAAAAGGGATGTTTTGTCGACAAATTATGGCTCACAGATGCCCCAAAGATAACAATAAGACACGGAACCTCAGCATTGCAGTCTGCGCGGGGATCAAACAGTTCTGCGCTCTCCCATGGCCAAGGCTCAAGAAGTCTCCAGATGGGGACTTTAATTTACATATATAACTGCAAGTTGATTTTTAAAAATAAAAAAAAATCTTTTTATTGTTTCATGTTTTTTGTTTATTTACATAATGGGTCAACGATGGACGGCTCGGATTGAGAGGAGGAGGAAGATATTTTTGGATGTTGTCTCCAGAAAGTTCTGTATTAACTGTTCTTGTGGTGTTTTGATGGAGAAAGCCGAAAGGCGAGGTTGAGGCTGAGAATAACTTTGCTAAAAGGGAGTTGATAAGTGCCTTTCTGGTTTTTAAACAATAGACTAGATTGTCTTTTTTTTGGGTAGATATTTGACTCCACACATCAGGCATCATAAATTATATCAGATTATTAGTGCCGCACCATAACTTTTTATAACATATATTTTAAATTACTTACCATTATTATTATTATTTTTTTGCCTAGCATTTTATCTGTAATTTCACATTGACTCTTCAGTATTTAAGTTAGAGTTTAATTTATTTTTAAATTAAAAACTAAAGTAAAAAGTGAGATTTTATTGCTGCTGATAAAATGTTGTATACTTTACTATGGGGTGGGGGGGGGGGGGGGGCGGGGGGG
>NC_044917.1:1834840-1936838 GCF_003576645.1 Ipomoea triloba | reverse complement strand
GGGGGGGGGGGGGGGGGGGGGGTGTGGGGTGGTACTTTTGTTCTTGTTTGAAACATTGGAGATCTAGAGAGGCCAATGGTTGAGAGTTGGGACCAGGTTGTACTAAACTTTAATGTTTGTGCTACAATATGGTTGCACCAACCTATGAGTATGCTTTATGCAATTGTACATTAGAGTATTTTACAATTATGCCCCTGGATTTTAAGAAGGGAGGGCAGCCAATTAATCTTTGCAGTGATTGGATGGTTATATACCGAGCAACCCTTAGTCAAGTTATTATCTTCTTATGATCTTTTGTCGATTAAGGTCACAAGCGAAATTTATCCAGCATAAACCTTTGAGTAAGGATGTTACTTTTAGATTACCTTATCCATTTTGTCTTTCATAGCTAGCAAGTGGTTTTGTTTTTTATTATTAAGCGTTAATGGTGAGTTTTCAAGTGGGAGGTAGGATGTTACATTGCTAGAAAGGCAGCAAGTTGCATACTTTTAACACCACTTGCAATATAATAGGAGACTGTGCAGGTCACTTGCCAAATGCTGTTACATTACAAGAAACTTCACCATAATTCACAGCTGTTTGAGTCAAAGTTTTGATACGCCTTTGGGTATGACAACTAGCTCAACTTGGCATAATATTATGCCCACATTAACGACTAAAAGACTGAAATCTGATATTCTTACTGACTGTTCTAAGTTGTTGGGTTATAGTTAGTTATTTTTGTTATGTTATATTGAACAGAAAGAAATGAAGATGAAATTGGATTAGGCCTACACGATAGCATTGTGAAATGTGAAAGTGGCCTTTTAGATAGATTCAATGAACTTTGTTTAAAACGTTATTTGTATCTTTGTTATTTGGTTCATTTAATTTGCTCTTTGGTGTATATCATAATTTGTTGGCGGCGATTTGTTTGTCCAAAAGGTCAAGACATGACCCACGTTCTTTGATCAAGTGTATCCTTCCATTGCGTTAGTGACGAAAATATAATACTTGCAGACCCGTCTCACACAAGTTTTTACTTTTAAAAATTACAAATTTTTATTTAGTAACTCAATAAGAAATAGTCAAGTAGGTAAAAGTTAACTTTCTTACTTAAACGTCACGAATTCAACTCTTGCCATCATCCTTTCAGGTTGCATAAAATTTTCAATTAGAAAGCTATTACATAGAGACTGGTAAAAAATACTGCTAGAATCTAGGGTGTTCTTATATGGTCCCATCGATCAGCTTCCATTCTTGTGGTGATAGGTTTTGGATGAATAAACAAACTTGTAGTGTTTACTGGATAGAAAACAAGGTGGCAATAGAGGGCAGAACCGTAGCCTCTGGAAGGGTAGAGGAGAACTGACAAGAAGCAATTAACATACAATCTATGCTTTTGGTTTGTAGTGACTGAAACCCATGTGCACAGGTCTTTTGAAAAAAAATCATTTTTTAACCAAGAAGAAATCTTCTACAAGCAAAAAACACTTTGGGTTGCATTCATAAGCTGTAATCTATGAGGTAATCAACACTAAATTGGGGGCATCCCATTTGTTCCTCCTGGGGGCCTATAATATAATTTTTAGAAAGAAAACACAAAAATGGGAAAGGTATGCAAAGAGATGACTCACATATTAGTGTCTTATTGGGAGGAATCTTAACATTTTCAATATACCTGTTAGTCTTCTGGTGTCTGCAAAATTTCCACTTGGGATGCACCCACCCCATGCTTCAATGATTTCTGGCCTTGAAAATGGATCTCGTACACGGTGAAGAAGCTTGATGCCTTTGATGTGTTCTTTGATGATACAATAACTGAATGCTCTACACAGCATTTCATGGCACCTTTTACGCATAAGGTTTCACGAGGTAAAAGATGCAAGAAACTTATCTGGATGACTTCTTATTCTTCTTCGTCTTCTTCTTTGGTGTAGTTTTGCCTGCAGGACTCTCTTCCTCTAAAAGATGTTCAAAATCCTCGAGGTTAGCAAAAGGGGATGCTGCAGTCCGCTTGAGCGACTTCTGTTTCCTTTTCCTTTGGTCAAAGCTGTCCTCCTGGTCATCTGATTGGGCAATATCATCAGAATCCTCGGCAATGTCAGGCTCCCCATCGGATATGTCTGATGGGATATTTCCTTCATCCTCAGAGAGATTACCAATCAACTCATCATCACTTTCATCAGCAACTTTGTCCAAATCATCATAATCGTAATCACCATCTTCTTCCAAAGCAGGATCAGTAGAGTCCAATATGTTCTCAATTTCTTCATTGTCACTCTCGTCTGCAGCAAAGTCTTCTTCCTCGCCATCATCATCACTGGCATCCCCGGCTAAAAGCTCATCAGCGACATCATCCTCATTTCTTTTCTTTTTCTTCTTCAGCTTCTTTGAAGATTTCATCTTGTTCATATAGAACTTGTGGAAGACAAGATCTTCTGGTGGAACATCTGTTTCAGCTAATGAGAGAATTTGTTCCCCAAACAATTGATCATTCATGTCAAGCTGCAAATTAAGAACAGAAAATGAAGTGAATACGGATGATGATGAAAGATTGAACATTTTAGTAGGGAGTAACAATGGATTAAGCTTTTCAAAATTTATACGCACATGCAGTATCCAAAAGAACAAACATACTTCTGATTCTAAACACTATTAAACTAACCTTCTTGGCAGGTTCAATCTGGGAGGCACCATGCCAAGTGCTTTGTTTTGGTTTCTTTTCCATGAATTTGTCCAGGAATGCAGTGAGTGAAAGATCATTCAGGGGATTTCCATTGTAAACAATGGTGGCCCCCGAAAGGAGTGTTCTTGCCATGGTAGCCACTGATGGATGCGCATGTGAAGCCAGAACCATTAGCTCCCACCAGCTAACACGATCGGCATTGCTGTTAATGCATAAAACCAATTTATAGAAAAAGTTAGCACTGAGCACGCTCATGAACCAGAGAACCTAAGTACCATTTCCTGAATTTCCAGCTTCATTATAAACCTCATTTCAGTCTGCATTGCTTTTAGTTAATACAATCAGTTTTTTTTTTTTTTGGAAAGTTAGCACAAGTATGGTCTTGAATCAGAGATCTGAAAAACTGTTTCCTAAATTTCCAGGATTGTTTTAGCTTATTTGGAAAAATGAAAGTATAGGATGAAGTAAAATATTCACCAACGCTAATGTATAAGTCACAATCTAATCAGCAGGCAAGTTAAACAGGAAAATGAGTGTACCAGAACGAAGGTTCTCTGTGCTGAAGATTGTATCCCCCAGGCATTGACAGACTTCCACTTGATATTTGGGGTTCAAGTTTGTTGGAGTTGGAGTTTGGTGTAGATTTCTTGGGTTCATCTGAATCACTTTCCACAAGCGAATCATCCAGCTGAACATCCTCCTCAGAATCAGAAGACAAATTACCACCTTCATCAAGGGAGGAACTTCCATTATTTAATTCATCATTGGAGTGAGTCACTCCTTCCACATTAACTGTTTTAGTTGTTGCAGGACTTGCTTGATTTTCGTCATCTTCTTTAACATCTTCAAAATGTTCAAGATCTTCATCAACAGATTCACTTTGAAGCATCATGCTCCTAGGATCATTAACATTTTACCTCATGAGAACCTTTTGATTCAGGAATATAACTTATACAAATGAAAACAATCAAAGCAGCCATTACCAAAGAGGAGGTCTCTCCTTCAGGACTTCAGAGAGAAGGAAAAGGCACCCGCATGCATATTGAGGTGGCTGCTGAATGGCAACCTGTTTCAATAATACAATGCAGTTGAAAGTTGAGACAATGCCATTAATCCATTATACCAATAATACTTCAAATCTTATCAAACTACAAGGTATTTAAAACTCAGACAGACCTGTAACAAACGCTTTGCAAAAGCAGCAACACGCTTCAAATTAATATCATTCTTCATGGCCCTTAGAAGTAGACCAATAAACATTTCCTCCTGGAACCAGAGCATAATAAAAGAATTAGATTGTTATTGGGTAAAGCCGTAAAGAAAATAGTTCAAAAAGATATTTTATTCAGAGAAAATTTTAAGCCAAAGAGATACATAATACATAAATCAAATATTTCTCAATGCAAACTCGGTGATTCACCATTCCTAAGCAAACCAGATGGACAAAAAGCCTATATGTAAGAATTGACTATTCTACCTACCTTTGAAGAATTCATAGCAGCTGGTAGTAGGAGCTTTGAGTACAAGGCACGGTAAAATCTATCGCTAACAACTTGATTTTTCGATGAAATCTTATCGAGCAACATTAATGCTTGAACTCCGACATTGAAGTTCCTAGAATGAACCTGAAAATGTCAGACAAGCTTTTTAAGACAAACTCAAATCAAAATTATTCTATCTGAATCAGCACTCCAGCAACAACTAGATGTGACAACTGACAAGCTGAGAACAAGCATTTATATTAATCACACAAACAATAAAGTGGCGCTGAATTACCAGTTGAAACAACACAGGTGTCTGGACCTGAACAATGTCATCAGCTTCATCACTTGAAACATAAGGAAAGGCTCTATTGACACCCTGCAAAAAGGTGCTAAACTTATGCATATATTTTGGGAGGCTGATATTTTCTCACTGGTGAAAAATCATAAAATTTACATTTAATATCTCATAGAGCTAAAACCTAGATAACAAAAATATTATAGGAAGACAAAAACAAACTATTTATACTGACTGTTAAAAGTGCTGATAATAACCGTGAATCCATCTCAACATGGGATTCTGATGTATTGTTCAATTCACCATCATTTGAACTGTGCTCCAAATTATGTCCATCATTTTTTTTGTCCTTTCGTCTTCCTCCTGCCTCAGAAATCAATACCTGGAATCGGATTTTCATATGAAAATGAGAAATTTTTGCTGCTCTAGAAAGTCTCAATTAGAAGCTGAATTTCATAATTTTTAAAAGTATTCAGCCACATATGGAAGTCAAGAGACAAAACACACCACATCTAAGGAGCTTGTGCAATACCTTAAAGAGGGCAAAATATACTTCTATCAAACGTTTTGCTATCTTAGGCCCATCTCCCCTGTGACTCAATCTAATTTGGCTTAGAAAGTTAATCTGTCATATATACAAGATATGTTAGAGGCAGGAATTCGACTGAAAAGAAATGAATAAAGAAAACAAAGAAACATTTTGACATACCGCATGATACTTGGCTCGCAGTCCCAGATGAGGGCGGAAAAGAAAATTATCTACCTCATCAATCACCACAGCCTGTAGAGTAAGGAAATAAGACTTATTAAGCTAAACTTATGAATTTGATCATAAATCTTGAGAGACATCATTACAAGATCATCTAATGTTGAACCATTTAGGGTCACATAGGACCTTTTTCTTTATTACTTATAACAATCTCTCTCCTCAACTTTTTTTACCATATTATATATTATTTTCATAGAATAGCCTGGATGGAAGGTCCTTTACTATGACCTTTTTAAACTCATTAATTTCACTAAGATATAGGATGTTTCAGCTGAAATTACCTGCCACCACAAAGATATACATTTCCATGAATGATAAAGTTCATTATATTACTTTATTTGTATTCTAATACATGAAAAAAAAATCCATGAATCATTATCACCCCATCTTACCTTCATATTTGGATGTTCTCCCAGTAGCTTTGATAGGTGATAGTCAGCATTAGAGGCAACTTTGTTTTTAGGATCTCCAAGCTGCAGGCAAGCAAGATCTCAAAATAATGTGGAGTAGATCTTCCTATAGGATATTTGAAGTAAGGGAGGAAGGAATACTTTGTTTACTAGAGCAGAAAGTAGTCGGCGTTCTTGTTCTGATTTGCTCCTCAGCAACATATAAACAGTCTTCATGAAAAAGATGCTGGATAAGATTTCTTTTTTCCCTTTGAAGTATTAATAATTATATTATTCTAAAACAGTATCAGCAAATAAAACTAAAATGCTAACTTATTTCAAAATTCCAAAGAATAGGGGTCAGATGCAACATTTTATGTTTATAATATCCCTTCTTTTTCCCCCCTGAAATATTTATGTTGAAAGCATAAAAAAGAAATAAAAATCAGGAGAAACTAGGCAATAAATTCATTATTTTATCATAGAGAGAGGAAACAAACTAATACACAATTGCTCATGCATGGAATAAAGGGTAAGCAACAAATGAAAATGAAGGGAGAACCTTTAATGCCTTGTCCTTGAGAATATCTAACACATCTCTTGATGCTTCCTCAAGAGCTGCAACAAACCGTTCATACCTGCATTTGGAGATTTAAGTTTTCAAAACAATGGTTAGACAGTAGTTACAAAATATTGGAGTTAAAAAACCATCAATTGCTGCCACATATAAGGGCACATTACTCAAGGAATTTCCTAAGGAATCCCCGAGAAGTCTAAGCATAGAGGTAGGAGTACAATATTGTTTTATACAAAAGAAGAGATATAAAGGGGTGTACCTTTGCTTCAAGCATTCCTCCCAATGCCATAAGAGCAGAAGAGAGTTACCATCCTTTGTATCAGGGATATGATTTAGAGGCCGCTGAAAGAGTGTCTTCAGTTTGCGATCAGGTAACAGACTGAAAGAATTATTCATTGTCAATTTGTGCATAAAGCCACAATGGGTGCAAGCAATAAGTTTGTACAACATTTACCTCCAGTGTGCACCACCAAAAAAAAAAGACTGGGAAGTCACTTCATTTTGTATTATGATAAAGAGATCATAAGCTGGCAAAATAATGAGGAAACATAATAATAGTTGAAAGACATATCTTTTCCATTCCTAACCTGGAAATGAAGAGTTCTCTTAAGGCTTCATAACCTGTCAGGGCATGTCGCTTGCCAACTTTTGCTGTGACCATTCCTGCACTCCATTAATATTTGTTGGGTTAACCTAAACTGCCTTACATAAAGATTAACCTAAAAGGCATCACCTTTGGTTCTTCTAAGCTGTCTAATACCAAAAATAATTGGTGCTGGGTGACTAAAATAACCTCCCCAAAGAAAGCAGAAGCAAATACTTTAGTCAACTTAGAATCAACCCACCCTATCTTCAACTAATAACAGTTGTATGATATTGAAATTAAGCTAATAGTAGATATTATCATTATCATTTCCCTAGGCCTGGAGGGGAACCCAACATGTGTCAGTTTTGAAGTGAGGAGCTTTAGGTTCATATTGCATTTATCTTTTGTTGAATTTACTCCAGCATTTGATTTTGCATAATATTAAAAGCTTTCTAGCAAGTTAAAATCACTGCCTATGTAAATTATTGCAAAACTTACCCAAAAGAGCATCAAGAGATCTCATATTTGCAACTGTATTGTCTGCAACCATGACCGAAAAGGCTGAGACCTTATCTGCAGCTGTGCCTGACCTCTGTGTGGCAGCTAGCATCTTTATATCTCCACTTTGCCCCCTAGACGACTCATAGTCAGCTGCAAACTGAGCCATTAACCTCTCTCCCAATTCTTTTTTCTGCTGCACCAATGCCTTCCATTCCTCAACACTGCCGAACTCAACCTTCTTGTTACCAACCACCTTCTCCTCCAGTTCCGCAGCATCTGTGTACCACACTCCCAAAGCACTAGCTTTTAATAGCGGGAGCTTTGGAAGACCCTTGTACTTGTCAAATGTCTTCCATGAATTATTATCGTAGTCTAATGGAGTCTTCCGAGGTTGAGGCTTGTCATTTTGCTTGAATTTCTTGTTGTGACTATTACTCTTATCCGTCTCCTTCTGATTGCTCGAATTCTGTTTAGGCGAAGGCTTTTTTAGGGGTTTGGACGAGGGAGGCTTCCGGAAATCGGAGTCGTCGAAGCCGGAAGTCGAGGAAGGGAGGGAGGAGAGGCCGAGAGAGGAAGCGAATGATGCGACGTCGTTTTGGAGATTGTCAATGTCCTCTGGTACCTTAGATTTCTTCGATTTTTTTGAATTCGCCATTACAGAGAGCTGAAAGAGGAGTGAGTGTAGGGTTTATGGAGACTTTAATGGAGGATTTTGTTGCAGTAGGGTTTATGCCTATTCGCGGTAAACTACTAAACTTGTGAGTTTATGGGCTAGTTAATTTTTATAAGGCCCATTTAGAGGGCCTGGTATACAATAAATGGGCCGAGCTTAGCCCAAAGAGTTCTATGCATTTAAATGGCCTAGGGTTTCGTCTCATCCTCCTCTCCGTGCTTTTTCACTTCTTTGTTCTCGCTAAACCTCTGAGAAGGCAGCTAAGCAAGCGAAAGAGCAAGAGAAAGCAACCATGGCGACGGCGAGAGCATTGACGACTAAGGAGGCCGACATCCAGATGATGTTGGCGGCTGAGGTCCAACTCGGCACGAAAAACTGTGACTTTCAGATGGAGCGTTATGTATTCAAGCGCCGAAATGACGGTCAGCTGTTTCTCTAACTGTATCTATACATGTCTATCTTGAATTCTTGATTTGCGTATATGCCAAAGTGTTTGTGTGCTGTGCGTAGATTTTCTGGATAGATCTGTCATTATATTACGCATATATGTGTGCTTTTAATATCTTGTTAATGTTTTCTGAACTTGTTGTGAAGCGACTTGCTGAAAATTGCAATTAACTGGTTTGAATCTGGTCATTCTAGAGGAAATAGACTGTTATGCTTACAAGTTAATGTGGCATGATGTTTGATCCATCATTGTCTTCAGTTGGTGAGCGAAATTTGTTTATTTCTGCTAAAAAATATATATTTTTGCTAACAATACCTTATGAAGTTTGAGAATGTGTATGGTGCAGTGTGTATCCACCATGAAATCGTTCAAAATATCACTATGAAAAAGTAACCATTACTGTTGAATTGATGAATTTTTAAGACAAGTTGCTATTTGATACTGTATAATGTGTGGACTTGTTCTATTCAAATAACAGTTGAACTAATAACAGTTGTATTTGATTGTTTTCATGCTTGTTTTGTATCAGGTATCTATATCATTAACCTTGGAAAGACCTGGGAAAAGCTTCAACTGGCAGCTAGGGTGATTGTTGCCATTGAGAATCCCAAGGACATCATTGTCCAATCTGCCAGACCATATGGTCAGAGAGCTGTTTTGAAGTTTGCTCAGTACACTGGAGCTCAAGCAATTGCAGGACGCCATACTCCTGGTACATTTACCAATCAGTTGCAAACATCCTACAGTGAGCCCCGCCTTCTCATCCTCACAGATCCCAGAACTGATCATCAGGTATGACCAGTCACTTCAATATATATTGTATCTTGCTAATTTATTTATTCACTTTTATTTACTGTGTATGTGTAAAATCTGTTTGCAGCCTATCAAGGAAGCTGCACTTGGGAATATCCCCACCATTGCTTTCTGTGACACTGATTCTCCCATGCACTATGTTGATATTGGCATTCCTGCTAATAACAAGGGAAAGCACAGCATTGGTGTTCTATTCTGGCTCTTAGGGAGAATGGTTCTGCAGATGCGTGGTGCTATTGCTCCTGGACACAAGTGGGATATCATGGTAATAGCTTTAGTAGTATTGATAAGTCTCCCTTTTTCTATGTTTTATGCATTATTCAATATTCATTTCTTCATCTCACGATCTTCTTCATCTTCATTGCCAGGTGGATTTGTTCTTCTACAGAGAGCCTGAAGAGGCCAAGGACCAACAGGAAGAAGACGTTCCTGCCATTCAAGATTACCCAGACTATGGTGCTGCTGCTATTGGTGGTGGTGAATGGACATCGAGTCAAATTCCTGATGTCCAATGGACCGCCGAACCAGTCCCTGCAGCTCCAGTTGCTGGTGGTTGGGCTGGAGAGGAGGGTAAGTGCTGATCGGTTCTTGAATCTGTTCTGTCAATTCATTTTTGTTCTTTAAATAACAATGTAATGCATCTTATGTTTCTAATCTTTCCAGTCCCTGCACCAATTGTTGATGGAGGATGGGATGCCGCAGCTCCACCACCTGTTGTGCCAGGTCAGGGTGCAGTAGATGTGCCTCCCACTGGCTGGGAATGAGTTTCTTCCATAGTTGAAATGTTTGCTCTTTTTATATATGTTGTATTACAACCTTATCCGTCTCTCTAGTTGTAGGGAATTTTGATATTAGTTTTGGATGTTCTCAACGTGCTTGCAATGAAACTATTTACCTGGTTTGAATATGTCAACGTTTTTGTGTTCGTTCGATACAATATTATCTAATTATATATTCTCATTACAGATATTTGAGTTTGTAAAGTTTCATAAACCTTTACTCACGGAGATGAAGATAATATTAAATTTGATAATCTAAATTAAAATTTTATGGAGTAATATTTAATATCTTCACCTAAATATTACTCTCTTGTCCCATTTTATCATCTGTTTTACTCATTATTTATTGGTAAATTTTGTATATTAATTCTACACTTGATATTATGAAAAATTTTGTATATTAATATTAAACTTGATATTATGAAAAATTAGATTAAAGATAACTTGAGTTTCAAGATACATAAAATGCGACAGAGGGATTAAGGGAGTAATTTTACTAGTTTAATTAGAGTTAATTGAAAATTATACTAAATTTACTATAGTTTAATTAGAGTTAATTGAAAATTATACTAAATTTACTAGTTTAATTAGAGTTATAATTGAAAATTATACTAAATTTACTAGTTTAATTAGAGTTAATTGAAAATATTCTTCAATAAGAGGGGAGGGTCACAACTCGTAAGGAAAGAGTATAGTTTAATTAGAGTTAATTGAAAATTATACTAAATTTACTAGTTTAATTAGAGTTAATTGAAAATATTCTTCAATAAGAGGGGAGGGTCACAACTCGTAAGGAAAGAGTATGTTTCTTACCCTGTTGTATTGCAATTCCTTATTTATAAATACACTGAACAGTCACAATAACGGAGAATATACTTTTCACTCTGGTTGTCATTCCAAATTATAAGTACTTTAAAGATCTCATCTTTTGCCATTCCTAATTATAAATACTTTAAATCCCTAATTATAAGTACTTTGAAGATCCCGTCTATTGGCATCCCAAACCATAAATACTTTTAATAACGCACCAACATTATGGACAAACAATGAATAAAACTAGCTATTGCATTTGATACTCCAATTTTGGAAATTTTTAGAAGTTTCCTGTATCTAAAGAGTTCCTATAGTTTTAGGACGTTAAAAACTGCAAAACCAAGCTGGGATTTGTCACCAAAGATATTTGATATATACAAAATTGTAACGTTTGACAATTGTTAGCAAGCATGGGAACAAAGAGTCCCAGAAAGAATATGCAGGATATTTACTTTTGGGTTCCTATCTAAGGGGACTAGAAAATGAATAAATAAAGATGCAGATCTACAATGGCTTTCTTTGGGCATATCTGTCTGTAGTAACCAAAAACTCAATATTTTCTCAAATCTCTAACCTTGGTAGCCGGTAAATTTATTGCATCAGTAACCCGCATCCTTCGGATGGGCTGATTGAATCGGTATGGTCTTACATGAATTTAGTGCGTCAGGAAGCCCCAACATCATCATCACGGGAAGAGCATGTCTCCAAATGTAACCCAGTGCACAAATTTATCAGAAAATTCACCACGGCGTTGCATTTCTTGAGCCATTTCGAAATTGAGATCTCCAGTAGTCTGTTCAATATGTTTAGAGAATCAAGCTGGAGTAGTAATGGGAGTAGCATAATTACGAGATAAAGGATGAATTCTCACCTTAATACTAAATCCAGAGTCGTAGGCATGAAGGCTTGTTTCTGCCTTGGATGCGCATCCAATGCCGCCTTCTGATGACAGACCACTGGATGGGGAACCTACGATTGAAGATCTGCAGGAATGTAACATAGGGTTATGCTTTAATTATTACAAGTAGATCAGTCGACACTAAAGCAACACGAGTAATACCTCTCATACGTCTCTTCTTCACATGAATTTCCAGATGAAGAAAGCCACTCAACATCTACAAAATTTGAGAAGTTGGAATCCCCACGTTCAAGGGACTGCTCAGCTTGGGGTTCGGAGAAGAGCTCCCTACCAGACATAGAGGGGGTATACCTACAATATATGAAGCAAAATCCTAATAGTTTAATATACTACTGCTCATTGATTCCACTTAATTCTAATCTTCATACCCACAAACAACCGGCATCCCCCCAAATCAGAGATAACAGTGAGATGAAGGTTTGCATCATCTCCCAAATTGAACTTTTGGGGGTCAGATAAATTCACACCACAAGATTGACACAGGTTTTTGGGTATAAAAATTGGAGCAGAGAAGGGGGTATTGGCAACACACATTTCGAGTAACCATTTGAGCAGTCACTAAGATGATGTGAAACGCAAATCAGAATATAATATCTAATCCACCGAAAGCAGGATCTTACAGTACATCATTTATTGAAAATATCAATGACAACGATTTCCCATCATATAAAACATGTTGGATATATAATCCAAGGATAGTGTTCCTCTGCATGACAATTTAAGTTGCATCTATAATTAGTAAAGTGACCTGGAATATGGCATTTCGCTTTCACATGTTGAGACATCAGGTGTGGACTGAACAGGTAATGGAGGCTCATAAGCTTCTTGCTGTTTGTTACTTGTATCTTCAACAGGTAAGTTAGTTGGACAGATAATATTTCCATCTGAGAATGACCTTTTGATTCTCGACCTAAGCACATAACAAAAGCATATATTAGAATCCACAGAAATATTATTTAAGAAAAGAAGAAGCACCAATGAAACTATAAAACAAATTAGTTATACCTTATACTGCCAAAAGCTAAACTGTGCCTTCCAACAGGATAATGCTGATCAGAATCCAATTCCCATAGTGCTGGTTTACCATCGTGCGGCTGGAAATGCCCCAGGAACCTGACACAGATTAATAAATACAAATAAGAAATTATGATTGCAAGTGAAAATGATTTACATGGGTAACACAGAAAACTTGGAAACTAGTATTTGACATACACATTAATGGCATCTTGTTTCTCAGCATCCATATAAGCATTACTATAGTATCGCTGAAGTGTCCTAATTAATTCTTGGGATTGTGTCGCTGCTCTCCATTGACCTCTTCTTTCAGAAAATATCTGTTTAGGTTCAAAATAAACATTATTGTAAATTACAAGTTTGGCATTATGAGACATCTAAAGAAGCCAAACACTTTGGAAACCAAATATACAAAAACCAAAAGTCGACACTGGGTAAAATTGATACTTAGGTACTTCAGTTAGAGAAGAGCATTTTCAATTAGGCATAAAAACTGTGAAATTTAAAAGAAACTTGTAGAACTCCCAATTTCAAGATGAAAGTTGAACATCCAGAAAAAGCACTTCAGCTATAGGATTTAAGTTGACAAATGTCAACATTGAAATTGCACCCATGAAGTCTGGAATTATTATTTCCAAATCATGTACATTACCTTGTTGTGTGCAGCTGATCCACCATATTGTAGTGCAAGAGTGTCGCCCATTTCTTCATATATCTTCATTAGAGAATCCCCCAGTGGAGAACCCAAAGCAATGTTCTCCACATCTATATACCCTAGAGCATGCAACTGGTGGCCTAGAGCAACAAGCCCATATGCATATTGAGCAACATTAGTACGATCCAAACAATCAATGCAGTTTGTTCTTAGGACCCCTCTCTGGAAGGTTGGACACTTGATAGATTGAACTCCAAGCAAATCATCTGTACTGCAGTTTGATCCAGTTTCCAAGCAGTCAGTGTCCCTGACAGCATTGTGATGATCTTTCTCAGCACCATCTCCATTGCCTTTGTTCCTGCATTGCATTCTTGATAATCAAAGGAAATCCATGGATAAATACAAGGAAGTATGCTTTAAGGAAATTATACATGTAACCACACATCCTAATCCATACTGTGATAATTGATTAAGCACAAGAGTTTCAATTTATAATTCTATATCACTTCGAAATAAAAGCAGAACAAGGATTGTATGAAACTAAAATTTCACAAACGCTGAAAATCTAACTAAATAGTTTATTAGGTAACCTTACCTAGCACATGGAAAATTCAGCAATTCTGCTGTCCTTGAAGCTGGAGTTACTTGACAGTAAAAGAAACCAGTTAATTCCAATGCATTAGCAGACACCTTGTTTAAAGCCATCAACACACTTGTAGCTTTACTGAAGAAAAAACAAAGACAATTTCACGAATGGATCTTTGAACTCTAAAAATAAAAAATAAAAAATAAACCAATAAATAAAGAGAAGGAATGAAGCTAACTTTTTTGTAAATTTGTTTAGGTCCCAGTGAAGGAACTTCAAATGGTTTTCCTCAGAGAACTTTTTATTGATACTATCAATAGCATTAGCAAATTCTGTACGCAGAATAGATTCTCTGGGCTTCTTCTCGAGGGTCTGTTACATGAGCAATGTGAGGAATACGGCATAAATCAATGTCAGAACAGATTAAGAAGATACAAGACAGTCCTTATTTACCTTAATCAGATTCAATATAATAATTGGACTTCCATATCTCTTGATAAGGTTCTCGAAGTGAAGTTTGGTTGCTTCATACCGTGGGTCCTTCCTTGACACTGTAAATGGAGAGGATTATTGGACTATACTGTGAATAAACAAGATAATGATAACATTTCAAGTATATTTAAAGCATACATATAATATCAGGCTTAATATTCAGTCTTGAAGTTTCCTGTGACCAAAAAAGAGGTATCGAACCACGGTTCTGGACAATAGAACTAATTTGTACAGAATACCCTTCAGGAACATTTTCAACCACAATTTGTTCAGTCTCGACATCATTAGCTACACGGCCCTTCTCATTTACACCTCTCTTCAGGTATCTAGGAAAAACAAAAATTTTGAAAGAAGCATTAGAACACAATTTTAGTAACTAAAAACCAAGGAAGATTATCATGCAATAATAACTGTCTAATGTACCCAAAAGTGCATATAAACATCATAAATAAACCAATGACTATAAGTAATGTACCTGGTTCCAGCATAGTGACGAGATCGTCTGGCAATAAGGATCAACTTAAAATCTTTTTCACAAACTGAGAGTGACACCTGTAAGTATTATTTTGTTAGTCAGGGATGAAAAAAAAACATAAAGAAAAAATTATCATACCAGACAAATATACTCCAACTGGATCAAAATACAAAGAAAGAAAGTTAATGGCATGATAAACAACAAAATATGATAGACCAATACGGAACACGATGACATCAAAGGGGAAAAAATAAAATAATTGGCCTAAAATCTTAAATAATGAATACCTCTTTAAAGAAGCCATAAACTAGTGCTACAGTCCACATAGTATTTTTGAGTTGATTGCGGATTCCACGAGTTAAAAACTCATTCCATACGAACATTGTTTCATAAAGGACAAGTCCTGATTCATGATTGCTTAGGTTTTTCTGAAGACTAAGCATAATGAGATAGGAATAACTGAAAAAGAAGTCCTTGGTGAGATCCACAGTGCGTAGTAGTTTCTTGTACCTATCACATTAAAGAAAGAATGGAGGAAAACCAAATGCAAGTAAATACAGTGCAATATGCTGCTAATATAATAATTAAAAGAGGAAAAAACACTAAAAACATAAGCTAATATAAATAGGTCCCCCTGCAACCCTGGTGATACCTTGCCTCATTCAACATGAAAAATTAACATCAGGACACCAGTGTGGTTTGCCCCTGTACATTTGCCAGAAATAAATTTCCAAAGGGGTCTATAAAATAATTTAACTACAGAAGATTTACATAACTGAAGGCTGTGATGTACTCTAAATATGAGCATCACATCAATGCTTCTCTGTTAGAGCTATAACTATTGTTACACTGAAGGACGTATCCACAGGTATCGAAATTACCTCAACACATATGATGTCTTTAAAGATGGAAAAAAATAGGAAATTGTCCAATAAGAACGTAAAAATAAAAGAATGAAAAAAATAGACCACTCAATGAAACACATTACTCATTGAGATACAAAAAATAAGCACTGTTAACATAACTATACTGTCTCCTCACATGTACCATGAACATTTTACTTTTACACGTAGAATTGGCAAAAGACCTGTTCTCATTCTTAGAAAAAGCCATATTGGATAGCACAGTAGAACTGGGAATTGGGATCATCTCGCTCTTTGCAATGGAATAGACTGCATGACCACATATAGTGCCAATCTTCCTTCTTTGAGTGATAAGCAGCATGTAATAAGGTCCCAAAAATTTTACAAAACCTAAAGAAAAAAATGATCAGTTCTGTTCTGAATTATATAGTTCCTTTTCTGTGCAAAGGCAAAGCATTGTTATGAGACAGGGAGCTGAAGATTAACATACCAACAATTCCATAGCAATTCGTTACGAATTTAAGCCCACCAGTGGACCTGTTTCCTTCGTGTATTCTTTTCAGGAGTTCATAGCATTCAAATTCTGAATATGTTGTAGGGTCTTCATGAATATTTAGCTCCAATGGCTCTGTTCGGTCAATCTTTAGGACTCTCCAATATGTTCTATTCTTGTCCCGTCCAATCATATAAAAGTTCTATAGAACATAAGAACTCATAGTTATTATCTGGGTACTGAAACTAAAATCATTACTCCATGCATACTATTGAAACCAGAGATTCATTACAATGTAAAACTGGCAAAACACATCTTTGAATTTTCACTTTCTTCCAATACTTACCTCCTTTTTATCTATTGGCACTGGCAACAAATCTACCGATAACTAAATGAAGCTTTAAACCTAGTTTAATTAGAAACCACATATACACTAAATATTTGTTTAGAAGACAACAAATATCATATTTGGACAAAAAGATTTTAAAAACAACAAAGAAAAAACTTGAGGTTATGTATCTAATTAAAAGGTGGAATCCCTACCACTTGTTAAGGTAAACCTAGTGAAAAATGCTTTCCTAGTACTTTTTAGTCAGCTGTTGGGTTAGCTAAATGTATCCAAAAAAATAATAATAAATAATAAATAAAAAAAATCAGAGACACCAGCATTCACGAAGATGAAAATGTTATTCATTTGAGCTCTTCTCTTGTCAAACTGTTCATGGAATCCCCTAATCAGTATGGAGACCAATTTTAAAAGAAAGTCCCTGAAATTAATATACTTCAGTATGAAATGAGCCATGGGAGTTGACCAAGTACACAATTCCAATTTCCAAACATGAAATGCTAAGACCCTTGATTAGAACAAAAATCCAGCCCGCCTTCAAATAATTTGATGACCAAGCACCATAGTTACAAGTTAAGCCATAAGTTAATGTTTTCACAACTTTGAAATCCTTAACCCTTCTTTGATCTGAATCACACATTCCGCATAGCACAAAAGCTAACTCCTTCCGGTCAAGAGGATTTGAAAGATGAAACCGCAATAACAAATTAACAATTGTTATCATAAAATGCTAGGATTCTCCTTAGTAAAGCTACGAAAATACGGAAAACAAAACAGTTAACGAAAATCAATTTAAAATCGGATTCAGAGAAACAAATCACAAACTCACATAATTGCGCATATAGCATAAACCAAAACAAACGAAATATACACGGAATACGCACCGAGCGAGTCTCGTAGAGCCTGAATTTCTGCAAATAGGGAGCTCCATAGCTGTAGTCTGCTCCTACCATGCTTATTCCGATCCAGAGTCCCCGGCCCGAGTTAACGAGTCAGTCGCATATCAAAAACTTCCAAACCAGATCGTGTAGCTCACAAAACCTCTAATACACTAACTGCATCCAAAAGGGCCAAACCTTCAACGGCTC
This sequence comes from Ipomoea triloba, assembly GCF_003576645.1. NCBI lineage: Eukaryota > Viridiplantae > Streptophyta > Magnoliopsida > Solanales > Convolvulaceae > Ipomoea > Ipomoea triloba. The sequence goes on along the minus strand of NC_044917.1, from coordinate 1,919,112 downwards.
AACGCCCCAACCTACAAACGCAAAACACGTACAATCACATACCGCACAAAATATACATATTAGCAACACCAAGCGAGATATGTATATACATATATATATAGGGAGAGAGAGAAACCTTGACAGAGAGAGAACGGGAGAGAGAGAGAGAGAGAGAAATAGTGGTGGAGAGATCAAAACAGTTTGAGCACGGATTGAAGACGAAGAAGAAGAAGAAGAAAGACGGATCGAAGGAGAGGTGGGAGACGCGAGCTTCTGTGAGGACATCCACACAAAATGCGGAATTATGGATTTTTTTTGTTCTTATAATTTGCGGTTTTTTCGCGAAATATAACACCCAAAAAAAAAAAGGAAATATAATTATGTTTTTACTCTCAAATTTTTCTTCGGTTTCGTACAGCTAAGATACAGAGGGCAGAAATTGAATAATATTGTGAATTAAAATTTACAAATCGAATCGTGGTGTATAAGAATTGGCCTATCGGGCAGGGAGACATGGAGAATTCATTCCTATTTTAGTAACCATTGAATGGCAGAATTGGCAGGTGGCTTTGCGGTGGAGTTTGGTTGGAGGGGAAAATTAAGTGAAAAAAGAATTACAATTTTATAAGACTTCGAATTTTGTTTTTAGGAATAGAAGAAGACATGTTATATGACTCTAATATAAGGTAATATCTATTTAATATACTCCCTTCATTGGTGTAGCCCACATAATCAACACTTAGAGTTGTCAACTGAACTCAATGTACTTGGCACGTATATAAATATACTAAAAGTACACTATTTGTGTACTGAATGTATATTATACAAAATAATATCTTTTAGTACTTAAATAATGTATTTTTTAATACAATGTACATTTTTAATAAACTAAAAGTACATTATTTGTATACCGAATATACATTACTTTATAGTATGGTCTACAAAACTGTTTGGACATATTTGGACATAGTCCACATAATAATGATTGGTAAAATACCATATTTAGTTGCGCAAATAGGATAACAACAAATACGATATGATAAAAGAAATATTAAAATATTGATCAAGATCGTTGTACATGTGTGATTTTTTTTTTTTGGGGTATGATTTTTGGACCAATACACAATCAATATTTTTCATATACACACAATTAGATAATGACTGCGAGTTTTATTTGTCATTTAAAAAATTCTCAATTGAATTCATTACCTATTATATTTTTAGTGTGATTTATGACTTATACAAAAATTTGTATGAGACCGACCCGTGAGACGAGTCGAATATTTAATTAATGATATTAAAAATCTAATCCATTAATCAAACATTTGACTTATCTGTAGAAATTTAGATCTGTAATACAATCTCACATAAGTGTTACCTTATAATAATAACTATGTTTTTTTTTTGGCGAAAAATATATATTATCTTAGTAAAATAAGTAAAATTTTATGGCTGCGGAAAACGAGGAGTATTTTCCTTAGTTATGCGTATGATTGATTGATTCGAATTGAATGACCGGAGGGATTATGACTCGGTCAAATATCGGAATTGCGTAGTAATTAGTGAAATAATAAGCAATCATTAGTTTATTCAGTAATGAGATTTGAAATAAATTAAATGAAAGTAATACTCCGCAGAAAAGTGAAGTTTCTTTCTCCGTTGAACTTTTGAATATTGATCCTTTCAGCCTTTTGTAGAAAAATGTACACTCTCTTTTAGTTGAATTTTGGTATATTAGATTAAAATAGAATTTTAGGTGTCAAAATTTTATCAATATATTTAAAATAGAATTGAACTAACATATATATATATATATTATCAATATATTTATTTATTTATTTATATACTCTAACAGTATAAGTTTGCATGGTATATACGAGAAGCATAATTCGAATTAATATTTTTCATTTTTAAGTCATATAAAATATTTTGTCTATTAAAATTGATTTTATAAATGGTGCATTATTTATGATGTTTTAATATGTATGAATGTATGATGATGAAAAGTAAAAACCATAATGCACATACAGTTAAATTAAAGGCCGCTACTTTCTTGTCTTTTTAAACCAAAACATATTGTCATATTGAAGTAGGCTTCTTTAATTTGGTAACGTACAACGAATAAATTCTTTACTATTTTGATCAAATTTTCAAAGTTCATATCATTTTTAGGATTTGGACGAGTCAACTCAGACACCCTGAGCTGTAGGCAATTATGAGGCAAAGAAGCTTGGTAACCACAATGTTTAGTTTGACTCCATATGAGAGATAGACGTCTATTGATTTTATTGGGTTGAATGGGTAATTTATGGACAATTTAAGTTGGTTTATCTTCTCGTAGTTTTTTGCCGACTTAGATCATAAAATGTGTTTCACCCAAAGCACACCACACATTCGGGTAGTATCTATAATGAGGCGAAGAAGTGGTGGCCAAATGGGTATAGCATAACTTTTGTACTTAAAGATCACGAATTTGATTCTTGCTAGAGTTCTAGTAAATGAACTCCCAAATCTTACTCCCTGACATAGAGAACACTGATAAGCTAATTTTTCATATGGGTCCAATACAAGTGTCTACATCAAGATTTTGTGTGTGAGAGTAAAAAATACGAGTACACATAGTATTTTCCTTCTTGCTAATACTCTCTTAATAGAGTTCATGGCTAATACCTTTCTCGTAAATCAAACTCTTGTTATCGCCCTCATAGTTCAACATGTGATTATGAACTTTCTCGTAAATCAAAACAATGAGGTGAAGAGGGAATGATAAGTTGATAGACATAATACTTATGGAATGTTAATTGCTATAAATAGAAAATAACGATTATCCTTTTTCAGTGGGCAACTGGGCATTTGAGGAAGTATATGCAAAACCATTTCCTTAAATACCACCCTTCAATTCATTACGGCTGCCACTGTTGTTCATGCCAATCATTGAGTGATGTTCAATCATTTCATTTCTTTTCATTTAATATAATTGTATTAAAATAATAATAATAATAATAATAAAAGGATTCCTACTTGCTCAAATTCTCATCATGCACGATAGAGTATTAGTTTACCCATTACTTTCATTGGCTGTCGAAATTGAAGATCGCAGAACATAATTATAAAATTGAAGACAAGAGGGGAAAGAATTGTGCTAGGTTCATTTATCATTAGGTGTAGTGTGGTCATAGGTGATACTATTTCGTGGACTTTTTATTTATTTATTTATTTATTTTTTAGTTACCAAAAAAAAAATCGCAGTCAATATTGCATATATTGAATAAGTTATATTTATGTATAACATCTTACAAATCATAAAGAAATAGGTAAATTATACTAAAAAGACTTAGAAGAAAGAAAAGTCACACTAAAAATACCTTGTGTGGCTGGCTCGACCGAAATGGTATTAGCAATAATTGAGCGTGTAATATTCATGTGCGAAAATCATACTCGACCCATTGAATCACTCATTTTGAGACATTATTTCGTGGACTTTTGTACTACTTTTAATCGCTCGACTATTGTAATACGTTCATATATATTTTTTTGGATTATTTTGATTTTTGATTTTATAATTATATTAAGACACACTCAATTTTTATGTCGAAGTATTACATTTACCGCATTGAATGCATGATTTCAATTTTATTGACACATGCATTTAGTTATTTTGAACAAATTTATGGTTAAAAGAGTTTGAAAATTTTATAATTATTCAAACCCCACTCAATTGAACCAACACATTTTGATATCTCTAGACTCCCCCAAACTCATCAAATTTAATTCAAAATGTCCACAACACACCTCAAGTAAGAATGGTGAAAATTTCTACTTAGTGAAAGTGGGGTATATCAGATGTTTTGGACTAAATTTAGTTAAGCTATAAAATTCGTGAGATTAAAATTAATTAAATTAGTAATGAATGATTAAAAGTAACAATTATTACTATGGCCAATTCAATGGATTAAGAGTAGTATTATTATAATTTTTTTGGAAAGCAAACACCAAACAATCTGTATTATACTATTATTCAAAAAAGCATGAACAAAAGTCAAAGGTTCATCCTCCCATGAGCAAAGACCAGCATGAGAATCAACTGGCTTAGCAAGAGCTCGTAAGCGAACTGAACTGGTTCGCTGACCAACTTACATGTGAGCACTTAAAGTATTCAGAATAGTAAAACAACCGCTAACAACAAAACCAACATAAGAAAGACACATCAAATTATTCAATTGGGCATTAATAATAGTATTATTGTTTTATTTAGTGTACCTAGTAAGAAGTTTTTTTTTTTTATAAAATAAATTGATATTACTGTTGATTGGCGTGCGAATCACAGTGTAAACAGATGATGAATCATTATTGCTTGTTATGAGTATACAGTAATATGAATAAGATCCATGGAATATAGAAGATTCATGAAAGTAGATATTACCAACTTACTGGTGTTTCCTAATTATATAAATGTAATTTTTAGGGCCTAAAAGCAAAAAATTGAAAATTGATTTTATTTGTATTCCCCTATTTTATGAAGAAAAGAAAAGAAAAGGCAAAACTTTTTAGAACGCATTTAAGGTTTTAAAGGGAAGTCTCATGACTGGGTTATGATGGAGTGGGGCCAGCTGGGCAACACACCACTTGGAGATAGGCTCAACGGCGGTGACGTGGCAAATGGATGACGTTTCATCCCGGCCATGTGAAACGGCATGGACGCCGAACTTTGCCTCACCCATCTGTCTTTCATAGCTTCCGCCGACAGTGACGCTCACGTGTCTACGCACCACATATGAGACAACCTCAATTATCGCAAACAGAAAGTACCAGAAACTGCGATTCCGAGCTGGAGCTCCGATCGAAATCCCGACAGCCTGGAAACGGCGACGTCCGGTGACTGTGACGGGGGCAGTACGGACCAATTTCACTGTCCGCATTTTTGCACGTGGGGAAAATAATTAGGCAACGTGGTTTAATGTTTAGTGTAGACGTTACTGGGAAAACCAAATTGTATTATTATTGTTAGTTTGGTGATGATAAATAATGCGCCGGAGTGAATTGTCCGTTTTAGCCTTGAGTGTAGACTGGGAATGCCGACACCACAATAGATGACGAGAAATGTTGGGTTTAGCTTTATGATCTCATTGCTTCCCGTGATGAACTATCCGAGAAGACATGTTAATTAGACGATTACTACTACAGAACATAACTATTACAGCGAGTTTTGTAAATTTAGGGTACCTAACTGGTGATTAGTGATTTAGTGTGACAATGATGAGATAGATTGTCGTTGTTTCAGTAAACAAAAAATTAAATCACTCAATCAATTATCATTATATTTTGGTAGTCTATTTAAATAAATCAAACTATGCATATATTTTTTTATGCATTTGAACCAACAAACTATGCAAATGAATAATTTCGAGACTTCTTAGATAAAATCTCAAACTATATCAGGTGTTCATCAAAGAGCATGTCTTTGTTTTAGTTAAAAGCTGAAAAGGATTTTTGTTGGAGAGTTTGGACCACTCTATATACATGTGGTCTGGTATAGTCTAGACCTATAAGAAGCCCATGCGTTGGAATTCTCGTATTGGACCAGGCTCGTGGCCTGCCTCTAGTTACACTACACTTTTGCTGTACGCTAAGATGATATATTATACACTCCCTTTTTTCAAATTCGATTTACTTTTATACATTATGAGAGAAACTCACAGTCATTATTTGAGAGTAAGCATTAATTATTTTTTTTAATTTTATGAGAAAAATTGCTATCAATACACAAATATGCGTTACGAATAAAGCCTCCCTTTTAATTCTAGTAGACAAAGGACTACGGACTCCAAGTTGAGTCCAAGGAGGTAAAACTTAAAAAATTGTGACATTTTGATAGAGAATTATGTGCCAACAAGTCAACTGCCTATCAAAACAATAGTATTTCTTTTATTAATTACATAAAATTGGGTCCAATTATAAGTGGGGACAGCTTGTGAATGAATTCACCATGATTGATGTTTGTGTTTTATGTGAGAGGCTGAGAGCTAGGAATTTTATTTTATTATTTTTATGTAAAAATATAATTTAAAAAATCAAGTAGCTAGAGAAGAAGTACAAAACAATTTCGTCACCTTTTGCCCATGGGCCAATTGGTTATCCGTTCCATGGTCTTGGACTTTAGCTTCTAGGTTCAATGAATTTTGTGGGCCACGTAATACCTAAATTGTTCATATTGTATTGCGAAGCTCATACAAAAATTTTGTATATACAGTTAACACATTATGTATCTATAGTTAACTGTTTCTGTACATGTAAATAAATAACTTGATAATTACTTACACATAATACAATAGTTGTATGTACAAAAATTGTTAACTATAGATACGGAATTTAAATGTTAGTTGTCCATGGTATAATTTGCCGTAATACCCCCATCAATTTTCGATAAATAAAATAAAAAATCCATAAATTGCTTCAAATTTCTTCACTTGCTGACGTACATGCTTCATAATGTTAAATGTAAACCGCTATGGAACACTCCTTGGAGAAGCTTTGCCAATTGATTGGAAGAGATATCTTCAAAATTTACAGAGTAATAAACAAAATTCAGTATAAGTAAATTAAAAAATAAAAATAAAAAAGTCTATATATGGGTCAATTGTCTATGTACCGTGTGATTTTTCACAGCCTTCATATTGTGAAGCGCTTCAACACTATACATAAAAGAGCCTTGATCAATACTTATATTACACTCCAAAGCTAACTGCAAATAAACCATATATGTCAAATCTTAAAAAAGAAAAATTATAATTAAGTCAATCCTTTTATTTTTTTTATACATGAGAGGCAAGTGGGTGTGTCGTGTATAATACATCAGACACAAGTCTCACTTTTGTCTAGGTCAACATTAATAAAAATTACAAATTCTAATACAAATTTCAAATTTTTTTTATTTTTGTCAACAAATCTAATTTTATTCCTATTTCAGTCTTTGACCCGCGAAACTACGTACTATACACTACGCATGCATGCATGCAGAGCACTGACCTTGACCTTTGGCAAGTGGAAATGAAGAAGCCTCACCTGGGCCACAACATCACCAACTATTGAGGCCTGAAAAGGATCATTTCCCGAGTTTCGCGAAATCCCAGAAAGAATCTCACTAACATTCACGCAATGGAACAGTGCTTCAGTCTCAAACGTCAAATTCTGGCTGTGAGCCGGCTGATAAAACCCATGCACAATGACCATTCCTATGTCCTCGCTTTGGTACAACAAATGGAGCACAGTGGGGCCATACCCCACGCCGAACTTGTTAGGGTTTCCGGCGATCAACGTAAGAGAAAAAACCGACGAGAAGAAGAGCGTTGAGTTAGAGACGTCGAGATTGTAGGAGTCGAGTCTTATGGCTTGAAGGGAGAAAACAGGCTGGTGGGGCTTGAGGATGAAGACGAGGATAAGTGCAGTGGATCCTAGGGTTAGGGTTATGGCGAGAAGGAAAAGGGAGAGGAAGAGGGAGAATTTTTTGAAGGAGAATGCGTGGAAGAATTGATGGAAATATGAAGACAACATTGGATGATGATGATAATAATCTGGTTTGGTTCATGGTAATTGCTGTACTGTATGTTCTAATTAGGCAAATGATGTTTAGATTAAAGTGGAAAAGAGAAATGGTTTGTAATTGTGTTGGGATGAGGAATTTGATGTTTTGCTTTGGGAACAGGCCAGGACTTTCCGATCCTATTCCTTTCTTCAAGTAAATTCATTCTCGTGAGACTCCTTAAAGCTTGGCCAACTTTGTGAGTAAAAGAATCTATAATTTAGCTTTCATGGCATTAGTCTAATACATGAGAAATATCATTTAAATCATGCTTCAAAATAATGTGGAAGTTCAATTATATTCCAGTCAGAAACATTGAGAGTTTGATTTTGAATTAGAGCCCTTATGCACAAAGTATACAGTTTGCTGGAAAAAAAAAACACACACACACACTAAACAGGAGGAGAGCAATCACGAGAACTCGAGAGAGCCACTGATCTGAACCCACACGGACTGATTACGCAATTCAAAAAACTGCAGACTGGAGTGTGGGGTATAGTAGGCGGCTCAGCCTTCACTTCCATAATCTCCAGCTAACATTTTCAGCCCCCCATCACCATCATACGTCACATACACCAACCACAAAAACAACAATGACTGGAATTTACCTACTTACCCCTCACCCACCATGGTGGATGGAAAGATTCCACTTTTCATCTTTACCCAAATTGACAGCAACACATGGCAGCACTTTTCAAGAATGAGAACAGTCAATGTAGAATTCACCCATGACCATGAGTAATAAAAGATGCCAATACTATTTGCTTAACTGTCTAACTGTACATGGAAAACTAGGTTGGCAAAAGCACAAGACTCTAATGGTGGAATCTTTCCACCATGAAGATGAAATGAACAATCTCCATTTGTGCAGAGTACAAAACTGATAAACAACCTAGCAGACAATGGGGAAAATGGCAACAGGATATATAAATAAAGGAGGAAAATTATTGTTCTTTTTAGTTTAGTTCATCATCCTTACAGACATCATCAAATTTTAAACACCTTCAATTTAAAGTCTCGAGAGTTTCATTAAAACCGAACAATATTTACTCCCCTATGCACGCACTCGTCATGGCTCGAACATATTTGAGCTGTCTGTAGTCTTCAGGCAAACATAAGCAAACCTATACAAAACATAAACAGATCAAGTTTCATTCTTGGGGCATAAATGTTTTCTAATTAAACAGCAGTACAGTTATCAAGCTTTACTCACATGAAGCCTTATTCACGAAATGCCAGTAAGGGGAGAAATTCTGCTGTCTAGAATTCATTCCCCATTAAGGTTGGAGCATAGTCGAAGGACCAGAGGTCCATAGCGCTTCCACCATCCTGTGTTGCATCTCCGTTGAGGAAGGTGTCAACAGATGCTTCCCAGTTTCCCTCGAGATATGGGATCTGGAAGAACTTCATCTCTGCTTCAAAAGCCGAGAGTTCATCAGATAGTTTGTTGAGAGTGTTCCCATCAGAAGCCACCAAATTTTCAGAGCTAGACTTCAGTTTCTTTGCCTGGTTGGCTTCCTCTGCAAATAGAGCTTCATCAGCTTCCACAGCAGCTGACAATACAGATGATATTTCGGGAGTCCTTGAACTAAGGTCCCCCCACCCCAACTCAGAACAGCCAAAAGAATTGCTTCCTTCCTCAGAGTTGAAGAAGAGGTTGGCAGTATCAGATGGGGCATACGATGTGTGACTCATATCTCCTGGAGCAGCATAAACATCTATGATTTCATTCTGTTTTGTTAGCGGTTTCTCATCCAGCGAGTTCACAGGTTCATAGTACGCATTGTCCATGATATTCGTGAAAGACATGTCAGGCTGTGGGCTCTCCTTTTGAAGCACTTTCCTAGCATTCGGCTTAACATTGCATCCAGGACCAGATATTGGAGCTTCATCAGGAAAATTAACCTTAGCTTTCTTGCCCCTGATCCTCCGAGCCTCAACATCATAAGCTCTTGCAGCCTCTTCAGCAGTGTTGAAAGTTCCAAGCCAGACACGGACACCTTTCACTGGATCACGTATCTCAGCAGCCCATTTACCCCAAGGACGCTGTCGGATACCCCTGTATTGATTCTTCCTTTTCCTCTTTGAGGACTTGTCAGTATCCTTGGTTAAATCAGAGTTGGAGCCTTCATGTATAAAAGGACACAAAAATTTTGTTAATAGCAGCATCACATACATCAAGTAAACCCATGAAATCCAACTATGATTTACAACACCTTGGAAGCAGCCATGAAATTCAAGGCACTATCTTTTCATTATTCCTCAAAGAAGCACGTATTTAAACAGCTTTTGATTATCAATGCATAAATTTTGAAAGTCATATACTGAAAAACATCACAACTTCTCATCCCAAAGTAGAGCTGGCAATCCACTAGTTTTCTCTAAACATCAAACATATTCAATCTATAGACAAATTCACAAATCTCTCTTTTTTTAAGTTTATCCCCTTCAACAATTTCCCAAGGACTACTGCTTCTCTAAAAGGATATAAACACAGGGAGAATGGATACTAAAATGGAAATTTTGACCAAAATATCAAGCAAGCAGTTAACTTGGCCAAAAAAAAATTAACTTTAACCTGAAATCAACCATCACTACAGTGAAAATTAATTTACCAAATACTGTACAAATTATCCCAAAAATCATACAAATGGTAATAAAAATAAGGGGAAATTTTTTAATTATTTTAATCTTCAATGAAATGAACACAAATACAAATGATAGATTGATAGGTGATAAATTAACCATTATCAACGGAAATTCACCTAAAGTAACAAAACATATGCTCAAGACCACGGGAAATTAAGAAAAGAACAAACTTGACCTAGAATGAGGCGAAATAGAAGATTTACCAGAAGAGAATCCAGGCTGCTTGGAAGCGGAGAAATCGAAGGGCTTGACTTCAACCTCTTCATCAGAATAGTCCTTGAAATGCTGAAAATCAGCTTCGAAGTCATTATCGATGTCGGCAATACCAGATCGCGAGGGCCTCGAGTAGAAGCTTCCAGAAGAGTTGCTGTTGCGGTTCTTCTTCTTCCCGCCGTTGTTGCTGCTCAGATCAGCGGGTCCCCAGAGCAAATCGGCGGTGAGCCGGCGCGACGACCGGCTGGGCGGTATGATATCGGAGATTATTGCACCTCCGCACATGATTTCTTGCTTTGAATCAAAAGAAAACTTTTTTCAGAGATTTTCTTGGAAATGATGGGAGAAAGAAAGTATTTTTATTTTCTGGGAAATATTTGGGGGGGGGGGGGTTTGGGTTCCAGAAACCGGCTTTTATATATCTCCTGCAAATGGGTAAAAGCGACTGGGTAAAACGGTAAATTCTCAGTAACTTAATTGATGTTAAATATTTTTTTTTTATATATTTAATTCATTATTTGGTTACTAATAAATTATCAAACTTAAAATGAAATAAAGTATAAAAAATTAAGAGAAATTTGAACATTAAGCTAATGTTATGTATTTAGTATTTCATATAAAATTTAGAATTATAATAAATATAAGATTTCGGATCAGTGGAGATTTAAATTGTATCACAAGAATACTTATTGGTGAGATATTTTCAATTTCAATTATTTGGTAATGGTAGTATTTAATTTTAAAAGTATTTAACTAATTAATCTTAATTATTAAATAAATTTTAGTTACAAATTAATACCTATTCTAACCTAACCCTTCTTAGTCTTACCAACACGCATCCCAGTAGTTGGTAACAAGCGCAAAGTCAGAAATGAGAAGTTATTCTTCAGGTAGTATATTAACCGTTAGTTTAAAATTCACAGTCCAACATTTACCGATGAATTCCTTTAATTAAATGGGAAAAGAATTACCATTCTTTTGTTTCAAACATGGCATTATGATTTAGAAAGGTAGAGTATTCAATATTATCCTATTTGTTTTCATCTCGAATAACGTACTTAGCCGACTTCAAAAAGGAAGAACCCAGTTAGATTACGGGAGAAAATGGGATAAGAACTTGCAGGTGATGATAAATGGGCGCAGTAATAGTTGAGTGGGGCAAATCCTTATCAACAAAAACCCTAATCACATCGCCTTGAACCGCTAGTAGCTCACTCATCATCACCTTTAATTTAGCCTCCAATCGCCATACACAAAACCACTATACCACTTATATATTCACTACTCAACGCAACTAATTAAAGACAAAAGTAGTGCTCAAATGACATGTAGTGACTCTCTCATGTAGAAGATTATGAGATCAAGTTTTAGTGGAGGTGATATTGACTATTCGTGTTCATAATTTTAATTAGAAACAGTTGAAGTGTAGTGAGTAATACTAAATCATGTGATTGTAGTCCTTACCTATAATCAATTGAGATATTTAGAGATCAGACAAATTAAAATTATTGATTATGAATTGATTTTCTTAAACAAGAAAGTCAAATTTCAAAATAATAAGAAAAAGATTAACCATTCAAATTGAATTCCTTGTTTTTCCCACAATAACAATGCAACTATGCAAGACAGATTGCATTATTAATATTTCCTGCGACATGGTAAATTATTTCAACGATTGTTTTGTTGTACTAAGTCGGTCAAACGTGGATGTACACGTATGAGGAGCATGTCGGCAGAAGTGGTCAACGTTTGATCTGTTTTTGTCTTGGTGGATTATTATTAATTAGTGGAATCTTAATTAATTGCTGCATAAAATAATCATATTAGATTTACTTAAACTCGGTTGATGGGTATACAAATTAAAGTGTATAGTATACGAACACGTAGATCAGATAAATTTTGAACTCTTCTCTACTTTTCAAACGAAAAAGTTAATCGGTTTGAACCAATTGACAAGCAGACACCTAATACAATTATGAAGTCAATAAACCAATTTTATGTATGCATTACGTTAAAAAAGTAAAATTTACGGAATAACTCTACTCTCGAATAAGAATGCACAACTCAAAAATAAATATCGGGTGATATTCGCCAAAAAAAATAAAAAATAAAATAAAATTGGCATATGGAAAGATGGGCCCCAATCAGGTCATTTCTGAAAACAAGTTGGGCAAGTGGAAAGTAACAGGTTTGGCCCATTTAAACCAATTTAATTGCCCATGACAAATAACATATGCCCCACCTCATACTGCTCAGAGCTCATGTTTATTCGACTTTCGAGTGGTACTGCTGGATTAGTCATTGTCGGACTATGAATCTATCGTTTTACCTTCGTTGTTAGACGTCACAAAAAATGTTGTCCACTTGATGAGTCTGTTCACCTATCACTCCTATCAGGTCCAGTTCAATCACCAACGTGACTTGAAACAAATCAAGCGTGATAGTAAATAGCCAAACCTCGAATAAAATTATCTTGTCAATCATATTTATATATATACGTATATATATATGGCCTAGCCCACGCCACGGGTCTTAGTAGGCCAGCCTCGTTAGGCCTGCTCTTTCTCGAGTCATAGTTTTTTTTTTAATCCTAATCCAATCTGGATTGGACTATTGGAATCCTAGATAGGAGGATAACTTTGTCGTAATAAGCCCAATTCCATGCTTCAGTTAGTTCTGTAAAGATGGCCAAATTTGGTCACCTCTAGTTGCTATTATATTATGGTTATTTTTTTGAAATTCACGAGGTGTTTTAGGTTTTTCTCGGTCTATTCGTTCTGGGAGGCACATGAGCTGGCTCAAAAGGAATCGTTGTGAGAACTTATTTGCCACTTGAGTTATCCAATTGAGTTATTATATTATAGTAATAGTAATGAGATTATAAAAATACTTAATGATATACTGTGTTGACTTGGTTTTCATTCCGAAGAAGCCCAATGAATCAACATAATCTGGGCCTTGCAAACTCAACCAATTGGGCTGTAAAACACGTCCATAAGCTTTTACATTAGATTAATGTTGGGCTCAAGATGCTTATAAAAATGCAAGCACCACTCTCGAATTTGGCAAATTATATTATATATAATGCTTATAAGAATGCTAAGAACTTGTGATCTAGTGACACCCAATTGCACTTTCATACAAAAGAAGTGGGTTCAGTCGCAGTCCGTATATTGTGGACCAAGGTGCACAATATAAGAAAATAAATAAGAGTTAACACTATGTTTCTAATCCTCCATCCAACACACCAAAAGCCATACATTGCCCAAAGCCCAAATGAATTAAGATCTATTTCATGCGTTTTTCATGTCATATTCATAAGTTGGCAAAGTCTAAAATGGTATGAACACAACCAATTAACATGGTAGACAAGTGTTTTGTGATCTTTAATTTCTCAAGCATAAACAGAAACTGAAACCAACACTATGCTCCGAAACATCGTACGGCACGATCTTTGTCTCAGCCTAATACAACATTTTTTTTTACATAACAGACTTAAAAGATCCATTGTCATTCTACAACAAAGAAGAAAAGATTACCCGTCCCTCAAACTCAGCTCAACTTATGAACTGTTACAAAACGCAAACCCAACACAAAGTTACTAACTCAGATCAGATAGTAGAGTTTACTCTCTGATATCTGTCCACAGCTCTTATACTACATTATATATATAACACATATGAGCCTGTTTGGTCCGTGGAATAGACTAATACCATTTCATTTCATGGAATAAGTCTATTCCCGAGAATGTTTGGTTCTCGGAATAGACTAATACCATTTCATGGAATAGGTCTGTTCCTGCGAACGGGGATTAGAGTGGCTCCTGCAATGTGACAACTACTGGGGAAGTAACTTGGTGTTTTCCGTCCGACCAAGTTATTGATCCAGTGCTGACGCGGGAATTTCCCGGCGAGAGTTTCACTTCTTCGGTTTGTACCCGGAGGAGAAAGTTGAGTTTTTGGCCCACTCGTCGGAATGGCAGCCGCGCCGGCTCCACCGTCACCGTCGTTCCCGGCGGGGGCTTGATGGAGACGGTATAGACGGAGTTTGGGTCGCCGACGTTGGTGACTGTTCGTATGAAGTGGGTGGAGAGTTTGTGTTTGCTGTATTGTTGGAAAACGGCGGAGAATGACGGGTAGTTTAGGTTTCCGGCGTGGCCAGCGCGTTTGGCGCCGCGACAATCGGCGAATTTTCTGGTGATGACGTGGATGTTGTTGGTGGTGTAGTTGGAGTTGCAGAGGAAATCGACGTAGTCGTACGAGGAAATGTCGTAGACGAGGCCGGGATTCATGGCTTTTTGGGGGTGAACGTGGCCGGAGCCGAAATCCATGACGGTGGATGAGTTTCCGGTGCTCTCGTCGGTCATGGCTTCGCCGCGGTTGTCGACGGTGTACGCCGTCGTCATCAGCGCGGACCGGATCGCCGCCGGGGACCAATCCGGGTGGGCCGCTTTTAGTAACGCGGCTAGACCGGAAACATGAGGGCAGGCCATGGAGGTGCCGGATAAAATGTTGAATTCTGTTCGGCGATTATCCGATGGGAGCCCGCTTGGCCCGACTCCGTCGGGCCAAGCGGCCAGGATGTTCACCCCGGGCGCAATCACATCGGGCTTGATAATTTCGGGCGTCTCCGGGTTTGGCCCGCGGGAGGAGAATGAGGCCACCACGGGTGCGGGCCGGACATTGAGCCGGGTACCTCTGAACTGTATAGTGGCGGTGGGTGGAGATTTGGTCTTTGAAGCTACGCTTATGTATTTCCTTATTTCATCTCCGGCGGCTGCTCCCACCGCCGTTGCCGGTAACACGTGGCAGTCCGCTACTAGCCCTTCGCCGTCAAAAACGCCGTTAGCTAAAATCATTGCGATTCCGCCTGCTCTTTTCACGACCTCACCTTTCACCGCTCTTGAATTGATACCTCTGTCACATAACACTATTTTCCCGTTAACGACGTTAGGGTCTAAAGAGCCGTCAAGACACAGTGAAGACGAGTAACCGTCACTCCCGACACTTCCGGCGTAAATTAACGGATAAAGCCGGTGAGGAGTTAAAGTAGGGCCGCCGTAGATGCTCATTCCGGGGAGTATTTTCCCGTTACCGAGCTGTACATCTGCCGGGAAATCACGGTCGATTGTTCCGGCTCCGACGGTGGTAACCCACGGCGCGATATTGGTGACGGTGAGCCCACCGGGGCCGCCGTTGCCGGCGGAAGCCGAGACAAAAACGCCGGCGTCTGAGGCGCCAAACGCGGCGATAGCGATTGCGTCGAGGTAGTACGGCACCACGACTCCTCCGACGCTGAGAGAGATAACGTCGACGCCGTCAGCGACGGCGGAGTCAAACGCGGCGAGAATATCGGCGTCGTAACAACCGGAAATCCAGCACACTTTGTAAGCCGCGAGCCGAGCCTTGGGAGCCATCCCAGCCGCGACGCCGCGGGCGTATCCTAGAGTCGAAGCCGGAAACACGTAACGGCCTGCCGCGATTGAGGCGGTGTGGGTCCCGTGCCCATCCGAGTCTCGCGGAGACCGGTACTCCGTTGACTCATTCATTTTCCCATTCGTGGCTTCATACCCCCTAGTAAAATACCTCGCCCCAATCAATTTCCGGTTACAAGAACTCGCCGGAAAATCCCTCCCGGCAACGCACTCCCCCTTCCATTTCGCCGGCACCGGCCCGAGATCCTCATCGCTAAAACTCTTCCTCTCCGGCCAGATCCCAGTATCCAAAACCCCAATCACCAAATCCGACCCGAAATCCGATTCCTTAAGCAACCCGGCACTATCCGTCCTCGTCAACCCTAGAAACTCCGGCGACCTAGTTGTCTCCAATCGCCTAACTTGCTCGGGAATAACCGCAAGAATCCCCGGCAAAGACTCCATTTTTTTCGCTTCAATTGCCGACATCCTCGCAGAAAACCCATGAAAAACATTGCTGTACGTATGAATCATCCGATTGGCCCCATCCCCATCGGAAAGAGTGTTGAGTGAAGATTCGTACCAGTGGTCGTGGGTCTGAAACACGGAAGGCTTAGCATCCCGCTGAACGTGAACGATGAACGTTTTTCTTCCATCTCCGGCGGCTAAAACCGACGAGAGAAGGAATTGGGGAAGAAAACAAGAAAGCAGAAGAACAAGTGTACTAACTGCTGCCATTAGAGAGTGATGAGAGCATAGAAATGAGTGAAATGGGCAGCGATAATAATAAAAACAATGATAATAGTGCGCTACTACTGCAGTGAAACTCACATGAGAAACAACATATTTTACTACAGTACATGACACCGCTGTAAAGTGTGTCGTCTTAAACTATGATTGTCAAATCCAATTATATTTCATGTGCAATTCATACTTCCTAACATTGATTTTTGATAGCTCTCCCACAACAATCAAGAATAATGATTGATTAATAAGTTAGGAGATTCACATTAGTAGATTTTGGACCAGTTTTTGAGATTTTGTGAGTGATGTAGATGGAAGAAAAATGTAAGCTCCTCCTACGAATGTTGGTATTTTTTGTGGGACCCGTAGGAGAGAGAAAGGGGAAGGGAAAGATGCTCGGACGTGCATGGGGTGCACAAATTGCACCCATCCCAATGCGTGCACGGTTGGCACACCGATATCATATGAGTGATTGACACACTAATGTTTATTAAAAACTGAAGAAATCATGCAGGTGTGAGTCAGGCACACCTACATGCACTTAAGGTAACTTCTTAGAGGTAACTTGTTAAGTAATCGAGTTGAGTTCGAGTTTAAAACATTGATGACTCATCATATTGCTTGTGAGTCATAAAAATTAACAAGTCAAACTCGAGTATAAATTTGTAAGCTTGGTGAAGCTCGAGTGGATCATTATAACTATTTCAAGCTCAAATTCTAACCTAAGTTCGAGTTTAATTAGCTCGACTCGAGTCATTTGCATTCTTAGTGTTATATGTAAAAAATAATACTTGATTAAAAATGACAAAATAATTTATTGTTTATGACCAACTATATTGATCAATCATTGACTACTTAGGTGGTGAAATTAATAGCAAGTTTAGTCAATTTATGGGTAACGCGGGAAAGGGATGAGATCCGGACAGTGTTGAGGATGAGACAGTGAAGAATTAGATTCGATGGGGAATTCGGTGATTAAGGATTGTTTGGAATTTTGTAGGTCCTTTTGGAAATAATGTGGACTTTTTGGTGCATTCGCTTTAATGCTACCAAACTGTCCTCTATCTCTATCGTATATGATACGCTTTTCGCTGGCCAGTCTCTTTCGCTTCGTACTCCGTTTTTTAGTTTGTTTTTTTACCGCACAAATTATTGGTTCAAACTAGGAGTGCTTTGGTTCATGAGTTTACACACTAAAAATTAAAATCAAAATTATAATTATTATTTAATTAATAATTTTTTAAAATATAATTATGTGATTTAATTACTCCTTTAATTAAAAACGACTAGTTCAATTTAGAAAAACCGGTCAGGCCAAGCACAAAGTCTTTTTAATTTAATTTAATTTATTTCTCATATTTAACTTATATACTATGAAATATTATACATAAACGTGATTTACCAGTCACACCATGTTGGATTAAGACTTGGCCAAATGGTAAAAAGATTCATGCACCATTAATTAATTAGTTATATGTAAGCTAGTGGTTATTAGGAAGAGACATTTTATAATTGTGATGCTGTCAAGGCACTGATACATTTCTGGTGGTGTCGGATATGTTTTTTTGTCATTTAATAAAATGTATTTTAATTTCTTCATTTTGGGTCTGATTCTTTCTTCTATGTACTTATATACTGCAATAAAATATTGTAAAAACCAATATACGATATGATGTAAATCAGAGCAGTTGCACGTGTGATCTTATCTGATCAAATATTACCAAAATAATTACTTACATTAATATTTACTATGGAGTACTAATAAAGGAAATTTCCTCCCACAACATGACATCTTACTATTAATCAATAATAAAAGAGTCCTTTTAGTTATATTTAATTTTTATTTAACATAAGCAAATTAGTTATTAAGTTGTTACTAATACAATAAAAAAATTAAAACATCTCATAGATACTGGTTTAAATGCGGACCGTGCTTCTCGTGCGATCGATGTAAATTCATCATTAAATATGTAAAAATATATCACACAGTTCAGATATGCACTAATGCACCACACACTAGAAAATGTATCACACTTAATGGTGCATTTCTGAACATTTTGTAGTGCATTTATACGTACTTAATGATGAGTTACCGTATATATTTCGCAACTCTAATCACCATATGATTCATATCATACGCAGCAATGCAAGGGAACACGAACTCACGTCATGTACAACGATGTAGTGAATGTGATGACAAATATAATACAGAGCATTGAGTGCATAGTGTATATTTGACTAATAGTCAAGCTAGGGTTTCTGTCTCCACTCTCCGCCTATCACTTTTCTTTTCATTTCCGGAGAGACACACCCATCACCACGCACGTCCACCGAAACTTTACCATCTCCCTCCGAA
Source organism: Ipomoea triloba (assembly GCF_003576645.1). NCBI lineage: Eukaryota > Viridiplantae > Streptophyta > Magnoliopsida > Solanales > Convolvulaceae > Ipomoea > Ipomoea triloba. Next base: position 1,900,179 of record NC_044917.1, on the reverse strand, counting down.
ACGGTGACTTAGTAAGTGTAGCATAATTTTCGTATTAAAAAATTATAAATTTAATTTTTGTCATTATTTGGTCTTCTCAATCGAGTTTTATTGGATGGTGGAAACTAGTGAAGGGTCAAGCGCCCAACATCTAATAGCTAGGGAATTGTTAGGTAGAGATATAAAAGGTCAAGTTCAGCATCAAACCATACATAACTAAATTATGACAGGATAAGAAAATAAAGTTATATTTTTCTTATGTTTTTGGTATAGTGGTAAGCATTTGATCCTAATAAGTTCAGTATAAAGAGTTTTTATAGTGTGATTTACTTCTCTTGTCTGGTTTACATGTTATTACACTGTAACAAATAGCATAAGAATAATGTGTATATTAAATATCAAACAAAATTACCTCTTCACTTCTAAAAATTATGGTAGAAATTTGAACTATGTATGGGACTTATACTTTGTTGTAATAAAGGATTTTGTTTATTGCTTTTTTTTTTTTTATGTAATAAGATGAAATTTGTTTCAAGCACTCAAAATTAAATCTGCACTATCATTTGCTTGACGCTATTAGGTGACTTTTGATAATGGTTTGGATGTGCTTTATCAAACACATTCATAGGGAGATAAATTTCTGCATTAACTATATGGTTATACACGATAGACGCATGAATAATTAAACTTCATGATATTTTTTTGTAAAGAAGAGACTAGATTTTCTCTCTTTTTTTATCCCTTTCCTTCACCTAAATTTGTTTGCCTCAAAAAATAATAATAATAATAATAATTCTTGCTAGGATGTTCGTGGACACTTCACACATCATACGTACAAAAACCTAGTCATCACTAGTATAATAATAATGATAGTAGTAGTACCACTAACCTAACATTGTACAACATTTAATGTTTTCTAAAAAGTTTACGTACTACAATTTGAATAGCCCTTCAAGTCTTGCTGCTAATCATGACATAATATTGAATCATGGTATAAAAAGAAAGTAATTAATAGTGACCAAGCTAGCTAAAAAGAAATTATATAGTATTAGTGTTTGATAACATTAAAATATTAATAAGGATTGACGGTCATGATTGGCGGGAGTAATTTACAGTTGTCGACATCGATCATTGCGATATTGGAAGGGAAGGTCTTTAATTATGGTAGGCCAAGCAATGATGGGTACTATACGTAATTGGATGTGTGGTTGTGTGTTTGTACTTTGAGTATCAATTCTTGAATTCAAATGCAAGATATCAAAGGATAACACATAAATTGTTAAATGCAGTTACAAATGTTAACTACAAAAATTAATTAAGAATGATGGTACGTGATGAGATAATTAGGGTAAACGATTCACGCTCTTATGCAGCTAAAAATTCAGAAATGATGGATTTGGCCAAAACCGATGACATCAACCTATGTTCAGTCGTTCACTCAAAAAATTGACTTATTTGATGGTGATGAGATAATTATTAAGAAAAATTGTTCAAGATCTAGTGCCGCTCATCCAATGATTCAAACATGCCAAGCTAAGCCTAAACCAAATGACGTCAAAAAAAAAAAAAAACTCGAGACTAGCTAAAACGTGAATAAATACTCACTGAAAAAGGAGTTAGAGTTGGTTATTGATTCACCCGGTCAACACTTTTACCTATTATGCCCATGCATATATACGTGATAGTTATTAACTTATTATATAGACAATGACAAGTCTTGTATCTAACACAAACACATTGCACTAAGGGGCCAACACAAGTTATAAATATGTTTTCCTAGTTTGACTAAGAGATGAATGAACATTCACATACACTTTACTACTTTAGATCAAAATTGACATTAATAAAGAATGCTACAAATCCAATTATGAATCAAGATCATCATTACAACTTTATAAGTGATGTAAAATATTGGATCCAACTTTTCCTTTTTGCATGCTCTTTCTTATCACTTAGGCTTTAATTATGTTTTAGTGGGAAACTATATGTGACTTTTGTATTCAAAACCTCAAGTGTTTATCGTTTTGAAAATTTAAAGTTAAAACCTTGTGGCGAAGGTTCTTAGTTTCTTACACTCTTCATCATCATCATCGTCATCTGCTTTAACTTTTTGCTTAAAAAAATAGATCAAAGCAAAAAAGGGAGGTATTAAATAGGGAGTTGTATCAACACTTAACTAACATATAATATATTGTAGTTAAAATAGCATGATTCATGTACTAAAACAGGGCTAAGTGGATTAAGTGTAAACCATGACTCTCGTACTTAAATGTCACAAGTTTGATTATTGTCAACGCTCTCTTGGTTGAACCAGTTGCATAGATTTTTTTTAGTGCGAGTTAAATTTTTTTAACGTAATTTGAAGACTATTATATATGAGCAGAGTTTGCCTAACACATACTCTTAAATAGTAACTGTGAATTTTTTACTTTAAAAAAAAAAAGGATGATCCATTTTGTAGGGTTAATGAACTTTATAGAATATGGTACGTGTAAAGTTGAACAAAATATTTGACCCATAATCATATGAGATGAACTATGCAATTAGGTGGTGGGAACCATCTACAAGAATTGCCGACAATGTTGATTGTTGGTCTTGGAATAGGGTGGATAAAATGACAAAGGGAAAATTAAGAGACATTTTTATTTTTCATATTATGTGTGAACAAGGTTGAAATTGTTAGATGTGACATAGTCATCAAAAGATAGATTGTATTCATGTGAACGTGGAAGAAAGTTTTATAAACTTCATGTTAAATGTTGTGAATAGCTAATATTAAAGCTCTATTGCGACGACAAGTAGTATTAGAGTGACTTGACCACACTTTTAATTTCTCTTTTGCTCTCGTACAAAAAAACAGGAACATGCATGGTCAATTTTATACCTTGTAATCTAGTGATACAAAGTGGCTCTCTCAAATAGAAAGTTATGAGTTCAAACCCAGGTGAATGCAGTATTGACTTTTTGTGCTTTAGTAGGTTGAAAAAGTAATTATGAAAAAATATTACATTATAACAGAATTAGTGGAAAGAGAAATGTGCAATAACTACATTGATAAAGCTACAATTACAAAATGGTTTATGGATATATATATTACATCACTCACTCACTCTTCCTTGCTGTTACACTTTTTTCACTTTCTTGCTTCTATTCCCTACTTTCCACTATTTGTCCCCAACAGCTTAAACTTACCTATGCCCTAAATATCACATGCTGGACTTACCAACTCTAAGCAGTAACAAGAAGATCTAACTATGCAGAGGCAGAAAAACAAAAAATAGCAAAATAAAATTTAGACAAGAATCAGGATTAGTTAAACCCCAGAGACCGGGTTCTCGTGTTAGGCCTCAAGAATAGCCGTTGGTCGTTTTCTGAATTTTCTTCTTGAAATTCGATATGCTGCACTGAGGACATATGTATTCTAGTCCATCTGTCTTTGCGTAATCCTGCATGTCAAAATCGTGAGAATATGTTGTTTCTTTCTTTTCTAGGAAGAATGGCGTGGGAGGAGAAGAGTGTATGTAGTAAGAAATACCTTAAAGGCGCCAAGTCCAGGCCGCCTATCGCAGCCGAAATGCGCCCACTCGCCACATATCCCGCAGTTAACCCAATCGCCAGCTGCACTACTGTTGAGGATTCAAAATGCAGAGTGTTAAGGTTCAATCGTCATATTTTTCAAAATATATACTTGATTGATGAATATTGATATTGACCTGTGACATAACAAGCAGCACTCTCCATCAACGTCATCGTGGGCAAGTTCATACTCCAGGAGGTAGGTTTCGTAATGTCTTTTAAGTGTGTTTCCAACACCCTGTTCGAGAAATCAAATGAAACAGGTGGAATTACCTTCCTTGTTTTGCTAGTTCGAATCCAAAAGTACGGAACACTATCACGAGTTACAATGTTTCCTCGAGTTGTTATGTACGGAGTACTACTTTTGAAGACAGGGTGAGGGGTGGACTTACCGTCATTCTATTTGTCACCGTGTGATTGCGCATTTTTGAGAAAACTTGTCCTTTCCAATTTATGCCATTTCCAACGTGAAAACCGCCTCTAGAAACAACCTAATGGAATATTTGGATTCCAGTTACAATTAAATTGATGTTTATTAGCAAGTTTACAAGTTTTATCAGTGGAAACAAGAAAGAAAAAAAATATATTTAGGACAATGAAAAGAAAGCTCACCTCCCTGTACAAGTTGAATAAGTCAAGACGCTTGGCATTGAGTATAGCATCTGGAAACTCGGCAAGTCCACCTTGAGGAATGAGACGACTGTGACCACGAAGTATAAGAAACTGCATTACGTCTTTAAGGAATTCCTCCTGCAAGAAGAGAAAAGGGTAGTAAGGTCAGAGAACATAAATTGTATTCTTCAAGGACATTCGTATGGAAAGTCAGAACCGACATTTTCTTACCTCAGAGCAAACGTGTATTGGGCTTCTACCGCATTCATGCTTCTTCAGAGGAAGGGGATTGAGAGATATAATTTGCTTTGCCTGATGAGAGGTCGACACTGATTTGCGATGGGTAACAGGAGTAACTCCAATGTTACTCGCCTTTGTTGAAGGAACTACGGGCAAATTAGATTTAACCGGGTGTCCGTCATGTGCCTCCGCCTCGGACATTCCAGAGAAGGGAAGCATTTTTCGGTGACGGATATGGGGAATGGGCCTCATTGCTGCAGCTTTCAGTTTTTGTCTAGCGGGAGCCATAGGTGTTACAAGCCCATTTGCTACTCCGCTCCCCCTTTCACCATGATCCCTTTGGGGGTTACGGCTCGTTTCTTGGCACATACGAGGCCTCTTTCTGCTAGGAGCAGGCGGTCTTAACCAGATAGGTGGGGTGATTGCGTTAAAACTACTAGAATGGAGATCCTTCCCCGGCTCCGAGCAAAAGAAAAGGATTCGTTCTGCATCCTCTTTCTCAAACGTGGCAACGGCTATTCCCTGAATGCTGGCAACACCAAGTGCAACTAAACTACGATACGAAAAATCGGGTGCTAGTTGCCTTAGAACCTGGAAAAGTTTACAACAAAAAGCAAATGAATACTTAATGGTTGCTCAACTAAAATTTCAAGTCATACAGCCTAAACCGGGAAGAGTGTGGGCCATTTAAAGCCTATACGGGAACGGGAAGAAGGGAAAGTTAAAAGAAAAGGCATTCAGATTTAGAACCTGTGAAGCCCATGTAGGAACCTTCACGCAAACTTCAAAAGCTGCTGCACCGCAAGCTATCGAAACGGATCTTCGAGGTTCAGACAAATGCATTCGTCTTTCATCACCGTTTGGCACTGCTTGAACCAGTTGAGTCTTTTCAATTATTTCACTTTTTATGTGGTTCTCCAAAAGCTGAAAATGAATATGTTCCCAAAGCAGATTAAGAAAAATTCATCATACACACTACCTATAACTAGGATATGAGAGAACATGAATAATGAAATGATAATATTGTTGATTTTTTTAGTTTTTTGTATAAGAATTTTTTTTTTTGATAAGTAAATTGTGCTGGCGTTACCTGATCATCAAAGCATGTTTGAGCACTGCCTGACACCAGAAGCGAGATATGAGCTGAACTAGTAGTCGATAGATCACATCGCATGGTCACCACTCCACGAGAAAATGTACTTGCCTCGAGTGGTGGTGGAAGGGCACTGTATAGAGGTATAGTTTAGTAGCAGTTAACGGGATTTGACCATTTTTTGGACTAACACATCATTATGTTCTCAATTCTCATCTCATTAGATGAAGGAGAAAAGATTAGTGAATTTGATGCCTAGAAAGTAGAAACCACCAAACGCAACAACTAAATCCCCCTTTCCCTCTTTACATTTTGAAATATGAAATAAAAAATTTAATAGCAGGAAAGAAGGATATTCGGATCCAACATGGATAAAAGAAGTTCCCATAAGTCGGAGAAGCAAAAGAATCACGAAGACCAAGTTGATGAAAAAACTTGGATATTCATTCAAACAAAAATTTCAGAATGGATAACCCAACTTTCCATGGACCTCTAAGGAAAAAATAAAAATAAGAATAGTTTGACGGAATATACCTGACACGATTATGGAGTTTGCTCCCCCGCATCTGTAAACAGAAAAAATCAACAAATAAAAATAGGTTCAGTAACAAAATCAATTGCGAGATTCATTCTTCCCCGTTTATTTAAGAGATACTACGCACATTAACCTTTTTTATTTGTTTTCTTATGGCCCACCTGCCAACAATGGCAGGAGACTAATGAATGTTCAATCATGTGACATTTTTCCATATAAATTATTACACTTTCCCTTTATTGTAAGCACAATTTGATTTGACAAACTGGGATCAGCGTCTTTTGGAATTCTTATCCCTTCTTCCGTAAATGGTAAATAAGAATCTTGATAACGCAAAACATATACTATTTTTTATACTCACCTCTATGCTTAAAATGGCATTAAGGCCATCCTCAAGAGATTCCAATAGACAAGTATCCTGAAGAAAATAATCCACTTCGTGAACAAATAAGTTCTACACCGAAACAATGAATTCACAGTCAAAGTAATAGATAGTGAAAAAGGGAAACAAGAAAAACTGTCTATTCCTCTTACCAATGAGCGTGGCATTCCACAAACAAGAAACCTCATGGTCACATCATCGTCGTAGATCTTAATGGCAGGAAGAGCTTCAGAGGAGCCTTCTTCTTCATCTTCACCGACTAGCTCTGGCAGAGGAACATCGATCTTTGGAGGGTCTCCAAGAATATGAGGGACCACCTTACCACTAACCGTTTGGCTGTTATCCGGGAGAGCGCAATAGAGCATATATGAAGCATGTGCTAGTTGGAAAGCATCCCAAGTGTGACAAGATGAACTGCAGTAAACAAAAGAGTTTAAAAAACAATTAGTAGAGGACAATAATAGGGCCAATAATCGTGCAAAGAACTGCCCAGAGAAATGGCATAAAGAATTTATGCCACTTACCCTGAATTTTTTAAAATTTATGCAAGAATGCAAGATTACCTCTTAAGAACTGAGAACATTGCATGGCGAAAATGGCAGGCAGCATAATGGGAAAACCTCTTCTTCCAATATATCACATATGGAATTCCCTGCAAACATTTATATAGCAAATGAATCAACAGAAAAACCATATATGGTTATAAACTAAGCAGTTTGCTTGATCTTAATCACTGCTCCACATATTCCCGTCTGAATAATGATTGTTAGTTACCTTGGACTGAAGAGCCTCGGCCAATTCTTCTCCTTCTGGGATCTCCAAGTAAACCTGGATGAGTTTTTAATATGCAATAAAATCAAGAACTAGGAAAACAGTGACTATGAAACTGATAAAACGATAGAAATACCCAAGGAATCATGATTTATATCAAATTATTTCTGTTCCTGGAGTCCTGGACACTCATAATAACACAGAAACAAGAAAGTTCTGCCCTGTAATCCACATGCAATCAAATAGCCTCGGGAAAACTGGGGAGAGTAAGAAGATCAAGAAAAATATAAAGCAAAAAAGCATAACATTGATCCAGTAAGTTGATAATAGAGCATAGGAGCAAACATACATTCTATCTAAGTACCCACATAACGAAGTACCAAAAGATAATGCACGACGGAAAGCACCCCAGAATCATAAAACTACACTATACATTTTAGAAGGACATTGAAATAGACCATACAGCAAATATTTTAAAAGGCATTATATTAAACCTTGGTACTAAAAAAATAAATTCTTAAACTACTTTTAGAATCTATTTAATACAATGTTCCATCAAGAAACGTTCTGCTTGCAAGGGGGGTAAAGGAAATCTCTGAGAGTAGGTAAACATACAAACAGTTATCGGAAAGGAAGGAAGGAGGAATGGAGTAACATACTGTGGTTAGTGATCTGGCACTTGAAAGCCCAGAAACGGCTTCTTCAGAAGACAAGTTAAAACCTTCCCATACTAGTGAACTAAATTCATCGTTCGGAAGCTGCTCTCCTTGCAAAAAGACTATGTTTGGCTTCACTGTATCCAGAGCCTTACGAAATTCATCTGCCCTTGGGTTTTTTAGAAGTTGAACCTGCACTTAGCAAAAAACTATTCTTAGCAAGATAACTATATATTCAAACAATTTGTTAATACAAACTCATCTCAACACTGAAACCTACAAATCCAAACACGGTAATTCAAAATAAATAAATAAATAAATTCACACCTCCAAACGACCAGATGATGCTATCTCCGAATCGGGATATCCTGGCCTATCATCTGCAACATCTTGCTTGTATATATTTTCAGCAGCTCTACCACACACAACTGCAAGGAGACTGCAACTATGTTTGGAAGTCCCTTGAACAGACATCAGGATGTTGTCTCCTGACTGCCAACTTGTTTGAACTACAGAACCAATCAAGCTCCTCACTTTATGATGTGAGAGTACAGAAATCTGCAAATTTTGCTACATCAAACACTCCAAAGCTACTCAAACCCAATATAGAATCCTGGGCTTGCATAACCAATCACCATGCCACCCCAACTCCCTTCAACTCCTGAAGCAGAAGTAAAGATAACAAAAGGCTTCAGAAACCATAGTAAAACCCTAATCTAACAAGAAGAACACAATGAACAAATTGCTCCGTTAACCCAGAACAGTACAAGTGTATAACCTCAGAGGCAAGCAAAATAAGGAAAATTCCCAAACGCACAGGAGGAAATCGAACAAAAACAAGCAAAATCAAACAAGTCAGGAGGTGAAAAGCACATAAACTCACCGACCCAGATGAGCAAACAGAGGAATCCGAAGAACCCAAAAGGAGAAATCAACAACGATCGAGGGTCCACGTCACTTGGAAGCTCCAAATCCACAAAAAGAATGCGTACGAGTAAGGAATGAAAGAAACCCTAATACCCTATTCTTAAAAATCTAACCATCCATCCACCCATCCATCCAATCAATGTGGAAAAAAGGAAAATAGAAAAGAAAAGAACAAAAAAACGGTGATTTAAGAATCTTTCTTTCACATATATCTATCCATCTCTTAGTTGTGATAATAAAATTCACAATCAACAACCGTTAAAATCAAATACCCCAAAAAGAGTACTCAATATTAAAAAACAAAAAACGAAAATATAAATATAAATCTTTTCTACTCCTACGAATAACTTGGGAGGCTGTGTCAGCTTTGGAGCAGTGACAATTACATTACCCATACACGCCACAGAGTCAAACATTAACACATCAAAAACACGAACCCAAACAAACGCGAGGAAAAAATAAAAAGTAAAACCAATTACTATTATTATAATTCCTTTTATCATCCACTTTTACAGTCTGTTCTATTCGGAAAACAAGAACGAATGTAGTACGAGTGTAAACCAAAATCCGGGTAAGACACCCAGAAATCTCTGGGCTTTTTCCACGTATGTGCGAGTGGATGATCATCATGATCGTAGAATTCGAATTTAATAGACAATAGACAATCCAGCTGACAGAATTAAATTTGAGAAATGATTGGATTCAGCAATTCGACAGGGAAAAAACAATTAATAAAAATCATGAAGCTTAATGGGGTGCCCACAGATCCGGAAATTGTAAAAACGCAGTCTTTTTCCAATTTCAAGACTTGGGGTTCTTCCGCTTTGCTCACTCCATCCTCATCATCGATGAGCTTCTTTCAAGAATGTCAGCCTCAAGCGCTGGCGCGTGTTCTCTGCTTACGTGGATATTTGGAATTTTACTCTCGACGACTCGACTTCGTTACTTACTACGGAGTATTTAACTATTTACCATCCTTCTACTTTAGCTTTTACTGCTATACAATTTTTCAATTTCCACTTCTCAATAAGATAAATAATATAAATAATACGGAGTACTCCGTAATAAAATATTTTTCAATATGGGAATTTTAAAAAGAAGTATCTACATTGTATTTTCAATGTTGGAAAAATGCTATTTATAAGCATTTATAACTCAATAAACATAGTTTCATAACCAATTTTTTATTCACCTATTACTCATTTTGAGAGTATAATATAGGAAAAAGTGTCAAATAGGCCACTGAACTTATCGCTTTTGTACAATTGGGCCATTGAACTTAAAAAGTGTGCAATTCAACCATCAAACAAGCAAAATTTGTGCAATTAAACCATTTTTACAAAATTTTTCTGGTAAAATCCAATTATATTACTAACATATATGTATTAAGAGTGTCATTTTCTTCTACCATACTAGTTGGGAGTCAATATTGAAATGTTTTAAACTCAAATTGAATTAAAAAAATTTGTAAAAATGGTCCAATTGCACAAATTTTGTTTGTTTGACGGTTAGATTGCACACTTTTTAAGTTCAATGGTCCAATTGCACAAAAGCGATAAGTTCAGTGGCCTATTTGACACTTTTTCCTATAATATATCAATCTCTTCGTCTTACTACGAATAGCCTAAATCTATTTTGACTCTACTTAAATCGGAAGTGGACCTCATATTTATTTGTACCACAAAATAGTTACTTACTATGCTATTTTGCTATTTTTCTAAAAAATATTTTACAAGATGACTGAATTTTGTTACAACTTTTTAAAACTATTAATTATTTTAAATTGATAAATGTAATAACTTAAGTTAAAAAATTAAAATAAAAATAATAGTAAATTTTCAAACATTAGACTATGTTTATTCTTAAAAGATGAAGTCTATCAAAAAAACTAATAGTGATACTCATAGATTTATCATGAATTAATTAACCTCACATAGTCGTGATTAAATACCAAAGGATCCAATCATATAGTACCATGTCATCGTAATGAAAATTTTATGAAGAACATGTAGCAATACTCTTTTGAAAACAAGGTGTGATGCTTTTATCGAATAATTTTTCAAAAAATAATATTCAATTATTCACCTACTTTTATTATTGTACATGGAGTATTTTTTCTTTCTTTCTTTCTTTTTCTTTTTTGAGTCACTCTCATAAAATTAGATTCAACCAATTTTGTGAAGAGGAATAATATGTTTAAATCAACCCAAATTTCAAAAGCAACTTTATATTATACATCTTAAATATTTCTCTCTCTATCCTATTTTATACAATGGTATTTTTTACAAATTTATTATTATTTATTAATTAAAATTGATATCTTGAAAATAAATTAGAATCCCATCAAGAAGAGACAAAAAAAAAAAAAAAAAAAAAGCTATTGAATCAATAACAATAAATAAATAAATAAGTAAGTAGACTTGCATTTGCATGTAGGGGAATTATATGATTCAGTTAATTTACTAGTGTTTTGTTCTGTGAAAGTTTGAATTCGAGTTAGTTATTATAGAGGTGAGATCAAGTTCAAGTGATAGATGAATCCAAATTTGAGTGTGTGTGTGTGTGTATATATATATATATATATATATATTGATGAAGAGAAAAATTCGCATTATTATACGATGGTGTATTTTGAGTAAATTTGACTGTATAATGACTCGCAAATTACATAAAGGAATAAACTGAATTAGAATGACTTTGTGTTATAGGTACAATTAGGAGTGAGTATCGATCGATTTTCGGTTAATAACCGAAATTTTAACCAAACCTTCGTAACCAGTCAATCAAACTTCATAGTTGATATAACTTAAATTGACGATTTTCGATCGATTAAATATAAGCCCCTTTTTTAATAAAATAACTAAATTTGTTTTATTTATTACTAATGCTAAAGGACAATATTATTATAGAAAACAGTAATATCTAAGTATTTATAATCAATTAAAATCAATGTCCGCTAGTACAATAGTAGTTTAGTAAGATATAAATAAACTATATTTATACATTATATGGTTAACAAATGTCGTGCAATCAAATAAATGATTAAAATTGATGTGATAGACTATGTAAAATGTAAATTGGACGGGATAGATTTTTTTTTCTTTAACTTAGATTAAATTTTGATTTTCTCTTTAAAAAAGATATAACTGTTTTTTACCTTAATAACCGAAAATCAAAATATTCAGAACTTCGGATGGTTCGATTTCAATCATCGATTTTTTGGTTGGTCGGTTTTTTTTTTTTTTTTCTTGACCATAGGTAGGATTGAAATTTGTGTCACTTGATCCGTCCACGTGCCTATAACATTATAACTCCAACAAAAAATATTGTCCAAGATTCACTAGTAATATTCGCTCTATATTATATGCTACAACAATTATATTCCCTTTGAGTTGGCAAGGGTTTCAAGAAAGGAAATGTAAAAAATTACCCCACAAAGAAAAAGGGGGAAAACAAAAACAAAAAACAAACAAAAAGTAAGAAACATTCGCTTTCGGATCTCTCCACGCCGGACGGGTTACAGTCTACGAGAGAGTGAAAATAGCTCGGCGATTCGGACACGGCGACAACGTCGTCTTGCTCCGGTGTCGGTACTCGTCTAACAAAGCACTGGCGTCGCACCGGCGGCCGCCGCCGTCACGGCGGTGCCGGAGAGAAGCCAGTCTGTTTTTAGTAGCAATCTCTATCTCTTTCCTCTCATCCATAAGAATCTGCCGGTTTCTGCACTCCACGCTGCAGAACCCTTGATCACCCCTGCACTAACCACAACCGTCCACTTCAGAACACACAAACACAACACAATCCCAAAAAACAAGACATACTCTCATCAGTTTAGACTTTTAGTTGAGATGAAGCACGTACTTTAATTTAATATCAATCAAAAGTAATCTGTCTACATATATATATATATATATATATATATATATATATATATGCGCGCGCAATCCAACTATAAGCTTAGATTTTTAGTTAAGACAAAATTTCAGGTTTACCTGTACATGTAGACTTCTTTATCGAGGCGGAGAGCTCTTCTGCAGAGACAACACCATTTAAGAAAGCAAGGTTGTTGCAGAGCTCTAGGTTTTCTGAGATTCAATGCAGACAAAAGGAGAAGATGATCATCTCCTTGAGGAAGATGATGGGTAAGAATTCTCAAACCGACAACACCGCCATGGGAGACATTAACTGCAGATTTTGATCTGTTTGCAGGTTCTTGGTTGAATCTCAATGGAATCCAACCCATTCTCAACACCGAATTGGATGTTACTCACTCCGCCTTGAAGAAGAAGAAGAGATCGAGAGATATAGAGAGAGAGAAAGAGAGAGAGAGCAGGGAATAGAACATAGCGTGTAGTTTTGAAAATGGAGGTTGAGGGATGGGAGTGAGAGTGATATTTAATGGCAAAGAAAAGTGAAAATGGTGGTGACGTAGGCAACTTAATTGGTATGTGTGAGTATAATATGTTACCAATTTTTGCAATGTTAGATGCGTCCAAAATTGAATATTAATCACTAATTCTATTCTATGTACTCAAAAAACTAATAGCATGGTCGTCTTAATTCGTGGTCCATATTTTATAATTTATATTATAAATTAAAACCATAACCTTCCACACAAAGAAGTAATTTAGTACCACTGAATTATAAGATTCTCGGCAATATCACACCTAGTTATATCAGGATGTTGTAATTTCATATTCTCACATTGTCATTGATACATAAATTACAAGCAATTAAGTATGAGGTTGCAAAAATGCAACAAAAACAATTTGTATAATGCCATTTAATAGTAATTAATGACATAAACATCAACTTACAAATGCCTTAACTTGTAGCCATCCAGTCATTGCGCCCAATATATTTGCTTAACGATGAGCGCTTGACAACACAGATTCCGTCTTAAGTTTAAAAACTTCCTATTAATTACATGTAATTCAAATAGACAATAGACAATTAGTATATTTTTAATATTATTTATCAAAAATAAAATATTGGTATTGCAATTTGTGACACCGGCCTCGTGACCAATTACCTTTAGATTAAAAAATATTTATTTGTCAAAAATAATCTAAAATAAAATTTATTCACCTTTATAATGGGGGGAAATAACATGGAGAATATTTGGTACAGGAGAGATTATGTGTATTGGACAATATATTTTAAAATATATATAAAAATCTTTTAGAATTGGCATAACAACACGTGGTATAAAAATAAAATTACAGCAATATAATATTGATTCTCACAAAATCTTTTATTTATTTTTAATGTTGTACTCCGTATATTATTATTATTATTATTATTATTTCGTGACGAGGAAAACAAGATAAATCTTATTTTTTATATAATAGTTTACAAATCATATAAAAGATGTAAATTATATTAAAATGACTTTATGATATGGTGTACTCAACCAAAAGTGTTAATATAATTTAAACTTTTAATTTTTTTTAGTACGAAAATCTTGGTCTATTCATACATCTACTTCTTTTGGGTGTATGTTGCAAATTATTACGGTGGAATGTTGGACCACGTTAGCTTAATTTGAGTGGGCCATGTGACATACACTTTCAAATTATTAGTGTGGGGCAGAATTTAAAGAAATTGTTACCTTTGCATATTTGGGCATTGAAAACGTGCAAGTCGTGAGTAGACTTCCTGAATCCTTACAGTTGGAGTGGATAATCTTATCCTTGTGCAATGGACAAAAAAAAATGCAATGGACTTAATCCCACCATGTGACTATATAGATGATATGTTGTTAAAAAATTTTACGAATCGCCAGTGTGTAGATGTTATCTTAAATAAATAATTTGAGTCATGTATAAATACAAGATTGACAATCACTTAAACATGAGTAGACCCACCAAATTATACACAAAAGTGAAAATTTATAATTGCACTATCAAATTTTAAAAACTTCTAAATGAGTTGAACAATCTAAACTCGTTCAATTAAACCAAAATTAACATGTTCTTTTTATTATTGACGGAGACAAAGGTGAGGAGGGGGTTGGGTTTTTCAATAATTGTTTTTTTTTAAAAGTAATTAAAATAAATCCAAAATTAATTAACCATCACATCATAACCATTATAACATGTCAATTTTGATTTATTTTAATGATTTTGGGTCCTTCAAAGAGTCAATTGTAATTTTTTAGTTGGATGGTCAAATTGCAATACACGTTTGCATGTAGTTTGATGGTCAATTTATTTTTTTTATTTTGACGAAAGTTTAAACTAATGCAAATGTAGAAATCGTTTAAGACCCCGTTTGGTTCACGACAAATATTGGAGGGAAAATTGAATTGAAATTCCATGGAAAAGAAGTTGTCAAGAATATTGATTCCATTCTTTGGTTGGTAGAAAAAAATTTTGTCAAGACCCCGTTTGGTAGAATATTGATTCCATTGATTGGTTGAGTTATAATGGTAAAAACAATAAATGTAAATACTAAAATGTCCATATACAATGATAATGATAAATCGAGCGTAAAAAATTGGAGTTGTATGCAATGACCGACCAAACTCTGGTTATTCATAGCACGACCACTTTTGTTGGTCGGCAGTTCTGCAACTTGCCTATATTTTACTCCGTATTACAATTGTATGACTTTATATTAGTAAAAAATGTATGAAATTAATTTTATAATAGATTACTGACGCTCTTCATTAGGATGTGCAATTCATGTGCATTGTGTGAAGACTGTGTTAGAACATTTGAAGATTCACATGTTACACAGGAAAGTAGCTTTTTGTACAGTAGTAGATGTTGTGACGCGCCATCATTTGCTAACAAGGAACGCAACAATGCTCGGCGCGGAAAAATGTTCGTGTCGTGTTTCGTATTTTATAATTGTTTATAGAGTATCGATTTTAACAGTTGTCATGATATTGTGTAATGTGTTATACATTAATTTTATAATATCTATAAATCACATGTACAATAAATTGTAGCAATCAATGTGTGAATTATGGACAATATTTATAATTAATTGGACCTTTATGCTTGTATATTGTACATTACATTCTTATTAACTACGATAGCATCTAAAATTACATAGACCGACATAAAAAGTATTGTGTCAGATATTGGGCCATAGGCCATATCATCCTTGCTCGTGATAACATCAACAACTAGCACGGAAGTATTTTTTGCGCGAATATTGTCAACTCTTTGATTTACATAAAGGTTTGTTGCGCCGACAAAGGACCATAGCATACTATCTCAAAGCAGGAAGATCAATAAATATTTTCAAAAAAAAAAGAGAGTTAAATTTAGAATGACCAATCTTGTCCTATATCTTCCTAATTCAAATATCTTATTTATTCCTTAAATCGAGACTATCAATATATACTTTTTAAAAAAAAGTTAAATTAGAACCACTAATTTTGCCATGTACAATCGTAATTCCAATAACCTAATTATAACTTTTTTTGGTAAAAAAAATATTCTTATGTATAATCATATATATAATTCAAATAGCCTGATTATTAGAGCCGTCAAAACGGACTTATCTCGTTCCATCCCACAAAAAAATTGCAACGAACTCTGAATTTAATGGCTCACCAAATTGGGGGCCAGCTTTGATGGGCCCCACCCTGCAGGCTTGCTTTGACGGAATGCCGACTCTACTAATTAAGTAAATGTTGGTTATGTCTATATGGAAAATGCTATTAATTTAGTTAACTTTAATGGGGTGTTTAGTTTAAGTTATATCGGATAGTTAAGGTTATACTTATTTCGGAATATAAGATTATCATGTTTTGTTCAGATTATGTAATTTCTCCATAGAATGTAACATAACATCCACATAATATTTTTAGACTTTTTAGCGCGCTATTGTAAGGGATGTGAAAGTGAGGATGTAAGATACACTCTCATTTTGTAGGTATCCTTACATTACCTTCTCTTATTACTAATTTTGTCATTTACTTCTATATTTTATCATTATTTTATTTACATATATCAATTTTAAACTAAATAAAATAATTTAATATTTCTAATAATTTAACATTCCTCGAGACAATCTAACATTCTCTAAATCAAACATCTCTAGAAGTAATAACACTCCACGTTTTATGCCAAATAAACATCAGTATCGAATCTCCAATTGTCTTGCTGTCTTCCACCTTGATTCCCTGTTTAAGCAAAGAATATGAAACCTGCATTTACTTATATTTAGGATTGTGAAATGATCGAAAAGACAGCATAAGCTTTCACAAATTCATCGAATAAATAAATGTATTCTATACTTTTATGCTCCCATGACAATACATTGACTTCTCGTAAGTCTTCCCTACACATCTATTCCTAATATTTATATATAGAGTGTTATTATATAGGCCTTGTTTGATAAATAATCAACCTATCAGTCAATTTTGGTTTATTTGATCACTATTAGTTATTTGATTTGGTTAAAAAAATCAATATACGTGTTTGATTAATAAGATTTTTGTAACTCCAAATATTAAAATTCAAAAGGCTACTCAACCCAATCAGCTAAAAGTTATCACACTCTACTCAAGCCTACGCCCCTGGGGCTCGCCCATTACCTTACATTTAGAAGAGTTACTTCATGCCGCTTGACCACAAGATCTTTAACACAAGGAATATGTTTAATTTGGCCAGAACAATAAAAATATAAGAATTATAATAATCACAACGTCAAATATCACTTTTAATGATGAACTAATTAAATTGCATATTACTAAGACCGTGACACCTGGTTGCACTCTCATATGAAAGGGATGACATATAAAAGGGAGTGAGTGTTTCATAGGTTAAAAAAATAGTTATGAATAGATACTACATTATAACAGAATCAATAGTACTCACAAAATTAAATTGGAGTGTCATAGATTGATCGGAGAAAGAATTCTAGTATGATTAGAATACAAAATCCTAAATACCAGAGTCCATATCCTATACATACATGGTTTTGCATGCTTCATTCCCCCCTCCCCGCCTCCTCTCTATATATACACCTCTTCCGTCTCAGAATTGAACACTCAACGATTCGATCATCACAATCTCCCAACCACATTTGTCTGTATCAAAAAGCATCATCTATCAATCATGTCTTCTAAGGTTGTCGCCGGCCTGTTCAGGTATATATATTTATGTTTCTTAATTTGTTTATATATACTACATTAGTATCTGCATCCCATTAAGCCAAACATTGGACGCAATTAAAAAAAAACAACTCAATATACATGAATTCAAACTCCTGACTTTATGATTACGTAACTTTCTTTAATTTGATTTTCTATATTTAGTACATGCGTTATATGTGATGCATGTTTGATATTTCTTGCACATGAAGTATTGTATTGCGTGTGATAACAGGAGAGGGTACACGGTGGCGGCGGAGAGAGTGAAGGCGCAGGCGGTGAAGAGAGCGGCCGTGGAGTCTCCGGCGGCCGGAGAAAAAGCAGCGGCGGAGAAAGAGGCGGCGGTGTTCTGGATGAGAGATCCGAAGAGCGGAAATTGGGTACCAGAAACACATTTTGACGATGTCGATCCTGCTGATCTTAGGAAGCAGCTTCTTCGCAGCAACTGCAAAAAGGTCTTTTGAACTTTTTAACGATCCTTGTAAACTGCTAAAGTTCTGTTATGTTGATATATATGGTTTCAATAAATTAATATGAATGCAAAAGGCAGTTTGCTTTTTATAACAATATATATATATATAGTGGTGTATTTTTTGTGATGCCTATCTAGCATATTTGTGTTGTGCATTTTTTAATATTGAGTGGTATATATCTGTATACATAGTGGTTAGTGATGCGACTGCCCTGACCACAAGTTAAGAGGCGGTCATACTTGATTATGACTATATATATATATATATATATATATATATATATATATATTTNAAAGGATTTCAAAATTTGGATTTTTAATAATGAAGTTCATTTCAATTAATTAAGATATAATATTCAAAAAATGAAGTTAAGATATATATGTATTTTTTGAGGAATACGAAGAATCGTTAGTCATTTATATATCTTGTTTGAATAGATAATTCAACATTTTCATATTAGTTTTACTAATATTGTATTATTATTGTAACTAATCCTTATTCTGTCTTTTATCCTATTGCTTTTGCAATAAAAAAAGAAAGTTTTCGCGGGCGAATATTTACTCTTTCAATTTCCTCACGGATTGATTCACAAGTCTCAATTCTAACTAATGAGTTGGTCATCTCAAGGATTGAAATTCATGAAACTGTTTTATCTCAAGGATTGAAATTCATGAAACTGTCTCACACAATCTATAGTTGATTGGCTCAACCGAAGATTCTATCTTTGGTGAAGCCCACCTCGTTAAAAGATTATAAGCCTAGATTAAATTGTCACTAGCTAATCGATTCAAATCAATAGCTTATTTGATAAACAATGCATAATTCAGTAACAGTTTTGTTGCTACATCCAAAAGTAGATATTAGAAAATAAAACAAGGAGGTCAAAATAACATTATTCTTATGTTATATATACAAACCAATTGGCTATCACTAGAATATTTAAGAGAAGAATACTAAAATAGCATCTTAATTATGCATATTAGAATGCGCATGAAGGAATTTGGTTTTATTTTTTAAAATGAAATTTGTCCTTCCACATATATGTATAGGCATATATTCTTTAATTTGTTTCTAAAGGATATGCACCCATTGATTATGACATTATCGAACACATAATTTGAAAAATATCATTTATAGTCGAGAATCAAAATGAACGAATTCATTGTCTGTTTGAAGACGCTAATTAAAATGTACGTGGATGGTTCGAATTCATGTATATGCAAATCCTTTATGTTTGACTTCTATATCTAAATATACATGCTAATTTGCATATATGCAATTATGCATGGATTTATGCCATTCTCCACTTATAACCTGACCCGCGCCGGAAAACATTCGAAATTCAAGCTCATCGGGGAATACGTGTGAGATACTATACCCTCACGCCTCACGTGACCATATAA
This sequence comes from Ipomoea triloba, assembly GCF_003576645.1. Taxonomy (NCBI): domain Eukaryota; kingdom Viridiplantae; phylum Streptophyta; class Magnoliopsida; order Solanales; family Convolvulaceae; genus Ipomoea; species Ipomoea triloba. The sequence goes on along the minus strand of NC_044917.1, from coordinate 1,880,420 downwards.
TTGGTTTTCGTGATTATTAAGAAAACTATCATCTAATTAAGGTTCACTAGTACAAAACTGCACATCCACTACTGTTGTAAAAGACTTTTCGCTACCGTTGTATAACAGTAGCGGATGGGACAGTCTCTAAATGTCGCTGACTGTTTCCGTGATTATTAAGAAAACTATCATCTAATTAAGGTTCACTAGTACAAAACTGCACATCCGCTACTGTTGTAAAAGACTTTTCGCTACCATTGTACAACAGTAGCGGATGGGACAGTCTCTAAATGTCGCTGACTTTTCGCTACTGTTGTAGAACGGTAGCGAAAAGTCAGATCAGGTAGCGGGTTATATTTTTATTTTTTTTTTATAATTGATCATCCGCTACCGTTCCTAGCTAGGAACGGTAGCGGATGAGCTATTTTTTAAAAAAAAATATAATTGATCATCCGCTACCGTTCCTAACTAAAAACAAGAGCGGATGATTAAATTTTTTTGAAAAAAAAATATTTTATTTATTTTAATTAAAAGTCCTAATTAATGAGGTGATAGAAATAAAACTAACTTCAACAAATATCATTTTTAAAAAAATCAAGTATTAATCTACAAATATATCTATGAAATTAGCCTTCATGCCTTGTCAACTGAAATTAAACATAAATCAGCAGCTGCTTCACGTCTCAATTGCTCATACAGTTTGCAAGCCAACATTGCTGATAATTGAAACATATAAGAAAAGTTTGAACATAAATTATGATTTCTATAGTGGCTAGATTAAACAGGTAACAAAGCATTAAAAAGATAATTTAAAAAGCTAGTAAATTTTGTCAAGAGACACACTACTTCTAATAACTATTTTTGATGAAAGTATATCAAGCTTGGTTCCAAACCTTCTCAATNTTATCAACAAACTCTATGTAGCTCCAGTTTATCTCTTCTTTTTCATACTCTTCTTGTTCCATTTTAAATACATGCTGCAACAGTTAAAGTATATGATTTTCAGTAGAAGATAGATTAATCAAGGCAATTACTAGATATAGATACAATGAAGAGAACTAACCTGATTAAAATGTTGTTGTAGAGGATCAAGAGTCCTTGTAATAACTTCCTCAGGTGTGACCATCATACGCTTAATTAGTGCATCCTTCCAGGCTCTTGGCATCACACCTATTTATTTATGTGCATATGTTATATGTTAATACCTACCAAAAGCAAGGATACCAATGATACTTGAGTTCCTGAAAAGGAAATACCACCTACTTGAGCAAATCAGCTGTGGTATTAAGATGAAACCTAGATTTTTCATCCTTAATCACAGAGGAGTCAATCTCTTGCCCTTTTGCAAATTCAATATTACCAAGATGAAGAATTGCAGCAACAACCCTGAAAATTGCCTCCTGAAAGGTTTAATACAACGTTTAATGATTACTCAAGAATTGTTTTGCACACTAAACAGCAGAATTGTTTTCTGAGACAAGTTTAATGATTACTCAGTATACAACACATGTTGATACAATACACAAACAAACCATTAAAGACCCTTCCATATTCTGATAGGCCAGCTAGATCAGAGAATTAAAGCCTTTGAAGAAAATGTAAACTGAAGCATATCACAAAATAAAACCAAAAAAATACATATTTTCGATGGATGTCATGATACAAACTCCATTTTGAATCTAAATCGCCATTGGATTGAAGTTAATTAACCAATGTCTCACATTGGGGATGCCCTTAGTTTTGCTTCATGTTAAGGAGCATACAAAACTTTAGTTGCTAAAATTATCATTCAAAACTTAGTATTTAAATCCCACAATAATTATATTTCCAAATAATGAGATACATATATTAAGCAATATTTATTGTCATGCCCAATCCTCAATAGGAAAGTTGAAGTTCTCACTAAATTAGAACTACAGAAGCTGCAAGCAGATTATGTTAGAAAAATTCAAGGCCCCAAAAGTTTCTAAAATGGAGATGGAAAATGGAAAATTATTTTGCACAGTAAACATGCCCCAAAAGTTTCTGAATCACAGAGGGATACCTAACCTGTCCTTCCTCGCTAATTCCAACTATATCCATAGCCCTTCTTGTTGCAAGTTATTCTTCGCCATCATTCACTCCATCAAGCTCATAACAGTTGGGTTGATTAAGATAATGGAATGACTTGGGATTTCCTAGCTTATATTTCTCTCTTTCCTGTAAAATAAAGTAAAAATGAACAGACAATTTCAAATCTGAGTGTCCAAATCAAGCAAAAAAAGTACTATACCAGCATTTTTTCCTTTACAAAAAGAACTAAAAATATCAAGAAGCATGATACCTTGAGTTGTTGTTCCTAACAGTTTTGGCATTTCCAAAGTCTGTTTAAAACTTTTAAATCCATATATATGGCTTATTATCAGCGGTTGTTAACTCCTCAAATCCACCTACAAACCAAGACTTCCCTGCTGTCACAACTGAAAGTTTAAAGAATACAAAAACCCATACCTTAATATATACAAAATATTTTCAAGTCATAGACAATAAATGTTACGGAAAAACAAAATGAGAATTATAAATATAAACTGAACTCATTATGCCACTGCAAAAATAAAAAATAATAATAATAATAAAAATAAAAAACCTCCAGTAAAGTTAAATAATGTTTTGCTAAGAGATTGACTAAAGAAAAATCTCTTTTAAGTCTCTAGTCCTTCTTTGGCAAGACAATCAAATGGGTTAATGTTGGTATTCTACTGTTCAAATCGAAATTAAAAATTAAACTAATTGAAGCACATTCATGACATTTAGATATAAACCATTGAAATTTCGAGCAAGAGACCAAAGAACTCAAACAGCTTACGGAAAAGCACGAAATCGGAGTCCAAAAGATCAAGGAAATGTCAGTAATGGCCAACTTACAGTAATGTCGGTTCCAGATCTATATCTTCGGGGCCATCACGGTGGAGGCGGCGTTGGTCGCGGTGGAGGTGGCGTTGGTCGCGGTGGTGCAGATCGAAACGGTGGCGTCAAAAACTGAAGGTTGTGGCGGTCGCGATGTCAGCGGCTGTGGTGGCTGCAGCGGCAGATTTGCGGAGGAAGACGCAGCGGCGGAGGCAGTGGCTGGGACGACAGCTAGGGGGAGGCGCAGTCGCGGAGGATGCAATGGCGGCGGCAGCGGCTGCGACGGTGGAAGGCGGAGAAGGTGGATGGTGGTGTGGCTACGTGCAGAGATCTGATCTGTTAGTTGTGGAAATGGTGTGGTGAGGAAATGGCGAGGAAATGCGGGCAGAGATTGATCTTTTTGTTCTATTTTTTTTAATAATTAATAATCTGTATTATTAATATCTTTTTAAAAATTTTTTAATATCTTTTCCGCTACCATTTCCAACAAGAAAGGTAGCGAAATATCAAGAGCGATTTTTTTTTAAATTCGCATCCGTTCCTTCAAACAACAGTAGCGAAATGTTTTTCACTTATTTACAAAATTGCCACCGCGCGTTTTATTTTAAGAATACACTACCGTTCTAACAAGAACAGTAGCTAAATGTCAGTGTTTTATGTGCTTTTTTGTACTAGTGATTGTCCGGACTCTATATAAACACCCCTAATTTTCCTCCCTTAATCGCCACAAAATAAGTTGTAATGGTCGGAATCCTCGAAGCAAGCGGTTAAACCATGATGTCCAACACTCTCCGACTCTTCAAGTAAGATCTATCCCCATTGAAATTGTTTCAGTTCTACTGTTTCGTTAATCTTCGTTCTTGATTTTATTATTATGTTTTTGAGTTCGTATTATTATGATTTACGTTGTTAATTAATGATAATGTTTGCGTTTTAATTTATTGTGTGGTGACAAGATAACTTATACGGTGGCGGCGAAGAGCATGAAGGGGCAAGCGACGACGTCGTCATTGTCGGTGATGAGGACAGAGGCAAAGGAATTTGCGAGGGAGGGCGGTGCAAGCAAAGAGAAAGCGATGGAGAGGGATGTTTTTTGGATGAGGGATCCCAAGACTGGAAATTTGATCCCGGAAACTCATTTTCATGAGATTGATATTGCTGAGCTTATGAATAAGCTTCTTCCATGCAAGCCAAATTAAAGTTTTGAACACTTTGCCGAATCGAGTTGATATAGTATAACTTTTATGTTTGAAGATGACTGAGTTTGATTATTGTGAATATTATTTTAGTGAAATTAAAATTTAAACTATTAAAAAAACAAGATCAAGAAATTAATATTAAAGATATAAATGAAAAAAATACAAAATTTACATGATTTGACAATGTGTCTAAGTCCCACACCCTTGTCCACTCCATCCAATTTCTTCCATCACTATCACTTTTCAATGGGTATGAAGAAAATAGTTGCCACTCTGGGTATGTAACTTAAGTGATCGTCTAATCAATGTTTAGTCTTGAGTTATATTATATGAATTCCCTATCCTTACACCATAATGTAACAGAGTTATTTTCATTATACATCAAAATTTTGAGTAAGTAAAACTGTAAAAGTATGGAATAAAATTTGAGAGTCAAAGTAGTTGAAAAGGCAGGGATTTTGAACAGGAACTTAAGAAAAACATGATCAAGAAATTAATAATAAACAAACTAAGTTTGTGGGAACAAAATAACGATACATTTGTAAAATTACTCATGCATAGTGCTCCAACCCACACGTACCCTTGACCCAATTAGCAAACAAATAAGGTGCCTATTGTGTTATCACTCTGTTTCACTTCTTCCAATAACATATGAACATAGGAAGAACTTGTGTGAAATCATCACATGGTACGGGTCGGGTCAATATGAAAGTGTAATACTAATTAGAAATAAAGTGTTCATTATTTATATGGGCAAATGTGATACTCTTACATTTTGATTTAAAAGTATTACATTTTTCATCAAAAGTATTTTATTTTATTTATAAGTTAGAGACACTTGCCAAGATTACTTATTAGGAAAAATATAGTACTTTTGATGAAAAATATAATACTTTTACATAAAAATATAAAAGTATTACATTTTTCTTATAAGTAATAAATATTTTATTCTTGATTAGTATTTTATTATATTTGAGCATATAAGTATGATATTTGTATGTTGATATAATATAATTTGAACTGATTCACGGATAAGGATCCGTGAGGCGATCTCTGACTCATAAACATATCAAACATACCCAACATGAGATATTCAATATAAATTGTCATATGCAAAAAGAAAATAGTTATCCATTAGGTCATCAATTCAATATTTAGTTTTAATTTTAATACAAAGGTGTGAATTCAAACTTCCCGAGACTTAAAGGAGTCATTGAAAGACTTTGATCAATTATGGTAAAAATCTCTGGTGTGAAGTGTAAAGAAACCAGAAATTATTTAGACAGCTAGAGATTTACCTATTTGATGAGCTTTAGACGGAATTAGGATCCAAAATATGGTCTGCCAAAATTGGAAACATGGTTATAAAGAAAACACATAAAATAGTTTTGACCAAGAAAAGGAGCATGCGTAATCGCGTATATGTGATAGTTACAAGTTACAGTTGTATTTATTTGGATTAAAATTACAGAAAAGAAAATTTAAAGAAAGAGAGAAAATTCAAACACCTACCCCGTTTGTGGGTATACGCAGTTGCGTGGCAGCCGCCAATTGGCTTAAGTTCCCATGGATTTTTGTCTTCACTCGACAGTGATATAGTTTCGGACTATTCAATTCATTATGTTTTCAACTTCCAAGCTGTATCCGTAGATGGCCATTTTCGTACAGTTAATTTTATTTTTTTTAATTTTTAATTTTTAATATTTAATATTTATTTATTTATATTTATTTTCCAGCTGACGCTGTGTGTGTTTGCTTATTGAATTTTGTATTCAGAAATATAAATAATTATTACAAGTATTGATATTTATTTTGGGTAATGATTGAATTTTTTAATTTCAGGTTGGAGATTGATTGATTGATTGCCATGGGGGTTTCTTGATTGTTTTGATTTCTTATATCTGTATATGAATTTCCGCGTCTGGTCCAGCTTGATTTCATCCAGAAATACGTGTTTTCTCCTAATTCTGCTTTGCCCGACTTATAAGTTGTGGTTTTGTTTAAGGAGGATTCCTGGATTCCTTTTGTAGGTTCTGTTTGATCAGGTATTTGACGTATCGCTGCACGTTTTTGGTTTTATTTGTTGGGATTGGGGTTGATTGGGGATATCAGAGTGGGTTATATTGACTGGATACTTAGATGGTGGAGAGATCAGGTAGTTTATTGGTAATTGACCGAGTTTTTTAGTCATCAAAATTGTTAGGTTCCTACTGAATCAGGGGGCAGTTGATTAAGATGCATGGTTAGGTTAGTATTTGATGTGTGTTGATTGATGAAGTTCAGCTTATTGGTGATCCTTTGATGCTACAAGGGATCAGGGATCCTTGTATAATTTATTAAGAATTTGCTGGGTTGTCTTCCCATGGTGGGTCAGGAGTGATGTGTTAGTAGCTAGCAAATGAGCACAACACAATGAGAGGTAGGCAGGGTTTCTTATGTAGATGGATTCCTTGGATAGGACATTCCTTGATATCATAGGTTTACTGAAATCGTGGATCCCTTGGCGGTCTGAACCAGCTAATGTGTCAAGGGACTTTTGGATGCCTGATCAGAGCTGTAGGGTATGTTATGATTGTGATTCCCAGTTTACATTGATCAACCGTAGGCACCATTGTCGACATTGTGGACGAATTTTCTGCGCCAAGTGCACATCTAATTGGGTTCCCGCACCATCCAGTCAGCCATGCATGCTACATCAGGATGAGTGGGAAAAAGTCAGGGTTTGTAATTACTGTTTTAAGCAATGGGAACAAGGTATAGCAGCCTCTGCTGATAATGGAATTGAGGTTGATAACCTGGAATCTAGTACTTCGCTTTCAGCAACGAGTTTTATTAGCTTCAAATCTAGTAGAACCGGTGACAGTAGTAGCATTACTGTTGCATCAATGCCATATTCTGCTGCTGAACTCGGTCTAAATCAGGCAGCAACTATGGAGTCAACTGTAGACAAGCAGGGTTTCATCATAGCTAGAGATAGTAGTCATCTTGCTGCTGCGGACATGGGTGTTTGTAACCAGTCTTCAGATAGATATGCGTTTTGTACAGCAAGGTACTCATTATACATTGCTGCTTACTATTTTGTCATGTTTAACTAATTTAACTTTCTTGCATAAATATTGATCTTTCGAGTAATCAGCATCTGTCAGTTCAGTTTGACACTTCAATTGCTATGTTGAGTTTGTTACAATGTTGACTTATTATTTGAAAGTACCCTTAGATCAGTATGATCTTGCTTGGCCTAATTTTTGCTTCTTGTAAAATGGGCTTCTTCAAAAGCCTCGTCTTCGGATTAGAGTTCCTTGGTAATTAAGGGGACCTTTGGCTCACAACTTTTGAAGGAAGGAGCGGAATTCACCTCAAGTGTCATAGAGTAGTTTGTTTTCAAAATTTTAAGCGAAAGTAATTACAATCAAATAACTCAAGAATGGATTTTTTCTTTAACGGGTAAGTCATGTGTTTTACGCAAGAATAAAAAAAATTAGGAGAAAAGGAAAAAAAAAGAAGAGAGAGAGAAAGTTTGGATCGCGTATTTGCAACACCAAATCCACCATCACTACCTTCATACATCGGCAACATCGCCACCCTCTCAACTGCCCATAGCCATATTCGTGTTCAGATTGCAGATGGAAACTGATTAACTGAATCGCATATCATTGTTCGGTTCGGATCTATCTGCTCTGCATTTTGATATGTTTCTTCTTTTGATCTGCTTTAATTTGTGCCAGATCTGCTTCCTAAAGATGATATGCGTTGTATTTGAATTCAAATTTAGAGCTTTGTGTTTTACTTAGTCCTCATATTTCTAGCTTCTGTTTAACTCAATCCTCACATTTCTTGAATTCTAGCTTCTTCCCGGGTGACTTGTTTATAATCGATTCTGATTCCAATTTACTACCAAACACATACACTACTTTTATTAAAAGTCATTCCCATCCCTAAGCATTTGATTCTGATTTTAATTTTGATTGCCATATTTGAACCAAACATCCCCCCTCAAGTTTTTTTTTGGTCCCCTGTTTTTGTTCTTCTTTATTTTTTGTTTTTAGTTTTTTAGGGTTTTTTTTATTTAATTATTTTATTTATTTTTTATTTTTTATTTTTGTTTTTTAAAGGGGTTGGGGGATGGATTAGATAACTCCTAAATAACCTAGGTCAACCAAAAACTAAGCATCTAAACCCTTTAATTTTGTTGGTGGTGTATACATTACAGCCAAATATATTGCATAGTTGAAGTTGGGGTTACTAGTTGCATTTGAGTAGCATTCTTATCCATATAGCTATCTTTGCTGTCTTAACCTTTTAGAATCAAATCCATGCACAAATCTTATGGAGTGGTTAAGGATCTGGTTATTCATATGCAATTATGCATGACCTTGAGTAAATATATCCCCTATCAGCAATTTAGACAATTAGTTATACAATTTATTTTTTAAGTCATTACAAAGTAAAAGAAAAAGCAAAGCTTCCTCCAGGATTCTTAATTCATTATTTAATCTTATTTCCCTTCTTTATGAAGGTTGCTAATATTGCCTAATTGTCAAAACTTGTGGTCCATAGTATGTTTTTGAGGCAGTTCATTAACTCATTAGTTATGTATTACTTCTAATATGTTTCTAATGAAAATAGATGTTTGGAATTATAAATTATGTTGCAAGGTGATGTCTCCTACATTTTTCACATTCTAGATGCCCTTGTGTGCCCTATGGCTTATGGTTCTGTTTATGCGAGTTATTTGTCTTTTGGGGGTTTTAAGCAATTCTTGCTAGACTTCATTGGATGATTTGTTCGTTTCAGTGCAAGTCTTATTTGCAAATTTAGCTGCACCATTGCCATTTAATTGTTTATTGCTCTCTTTTGGAATTTAGGAGTGATGATGAAGAAGAAGAATATGGTTCATACCAGTTAGGTTCCCCGAGAAACCATTCATCTGAGGGTAATGGTTATTATAATCACATTCAGTTTGATGGTATTGTCAAGGAGTTTGGATCACTCAAAATTCATCCTGATGGAGAAGCTGTTGATACAAAAAGCATTAGTAGCTCTTCTGTACATAATAGTATGGATTCCCAGACTTCAGAAGAAGTTCAACAGATTGTGAAAAAGGAAGGTGAATCTGACATTGTTTATGAATGTGAAACATCTTCATCTATGTATGTAGCTGAAAATGTTAGTGCTGATCCTGTTGATTTTGAGAACAATGGGGTTCTGTGGCTTCCTCCTGATCCAGAAGATGAAGAAGATGAAAGGGAAGCATTTCCGTTTGATGATGATGATGATGGGGATGCTGCTGGAGAATGGGCAACTCTTCGTACTTCAAGCAGTTTTGGCAGTGGGGAGTACAAAAGTAAAGACAAGTCAAATGAAGAGCATAAGAAAGCTATGAAGCATGTGGTTGATGGGCACTTCAGGGCGTTGGTAGCTCAGCTTATGCAGGTCGAGAATCTTCCCATGGGTGAGGAAGATGAGAAAGACAATTGGCTGGACATAATTACATCCCTTTCCTGGGAGGCTGCTACTTTGTTAAAACCAGACACCAGCAAGGGTGGGGGAATGGACCCTGGGGGATATGTAAAGGTCAAATGTATAGCCTCTGGTCATTGCAGAGACAGGTAAAGGCTATATAAGTGAAGTTATTCCGTTGTGTGCATAATTCTATCTTGGCATGCATGTTTAGTATCTTCTGTAAGATAGAGGTAGTATTTGATGGCAGCATTTATCTTTGAACATGGCTTGCTTTCTCAACCATTGTATTTCAATATCGTAAGAGGCATAATGCACGAATTATAAATGCTTTTAAATAGGAATATTGATCCTTTTGTGAATGTTCACCAAAAGATCTAACTGTTTACCCTTTGTAAGCACAAGTTTTCTCAGAGGCTCATCTTGCTATATGATAAGTTTAGGGAGATGTCTGTTTGAAATGTAGTTTGTGAAAGTGGTGAATATACTTATCAGAACGCAAAGAATCATGCAAATTAGTGATAAACTGGCATTGCTAGTCCTCATTTCTAGGACTGTATATATAGATTATAGTATAATGAGCTGCTAATTTCTGTATGAGCTTCTTGTGAGGTTGTAGTGTGTACTGTGTAGCTTTACACATATTTCTACAGCTTATTTTTTTTTTACTTGTGAAGCTTATTCTTAATGGCATTACGCATCAATTAGATACATTCTCTTGAATGGATTCTATTCTCATATAAAAACATTTTCTCCTTGAATAGTGTGGTGGTCAAAGGAATTATTTGTAAGAAAAACGTGGCTCACCGGCGAATGGCATCAAAAATAGAGAAACCTCGGATACTGATCCTTGGCGGGGCTCTTGAATACCAGCGGGTTTCTAACCTCTTGTCAAGTGTCGATACTTTATTGCAACAGGTTGTGATCATGAATTCTTAATTTGCATTTAATTTGTGTCAACGTGTTTAAAAAATCTTACTGACCTTTTGTGTTTTGGGGAATCCAGGAAATGGATCATCTCAAGATGGCTGTTGCAAAAATAGATGCACACCAACCTGATGTTCTCTTGGTGGAGAAATCTGTTTCTCGCTGTGCACAAGACTACCTTCTGGCAAAGGATATATCACTAGTTTTAAATATCAAAAAGCCACTTTTGGAACGTATTGCCCGTTGCACAGGTGGTCAGATAGTTCCTTCAATTGATCATCTGTCATCACAAAAGTTGGGATACTGTGATATGTTCCATGTTGAGAAGTTTGCCGAAGAGCATGATGTGGTTGGGCAGAGTGGAAAGAAGCTTATGAAGACATTGATGTACTTTGAAGGTTGTCCAAAGCCATTGGGATGCACTGTAAGTTATTTACCATCATTTATGGGAACAATATTAAATATTGAGTTCAAATAGAAATGTTACAGTACCAGATTATTTGTGCAGGGTCTTGTCTTCAGTCTCGTTTCCCTGTTGAATTACCCCAAAAAAGTTGTTACAGTATCTTGCTTTGGTCTAGAAGTGTATATATAAAAGATACCCCAGAAATTTTTTGTACTTTGAATCTGAAAATCTTCTCACACTAATTACCAAAGTGGTTTTTCATTTATTCTTATGTGGCTGAGATTTTGTTAGACATTTTACGGAGTGTACTAAATGCTTGTGACCTGTAAAACTCATCTTTTATGGATTTTCGTTATGTGGTTGACTCAGGTATTACTCCGAGGTGCCAACACTGATGAGTTGAAGAAGGTGAAGCATGTAGTGCAATATTCAGTTTTTGCGGCTTACCACTTGGCTGTGGAAACATCGTTTCTTGCAGACGAGGGAGCCACTCTTCCTGAATTTCCTTTGGGTTCTCCAATTACTGTGGCACTTCCAGATAAAACATCGGCTGTTGGCAGGTCCATCTCAACATTCCCTGGTTTCACCATCCCTTCTAGTGAAAAGACTCAGGGACCTCCAACCAGTGGTGAACCACAGAGGTCCTTCAGTGTCCCCACTAATAATCTGGTAGAGACTGCCAATCTTTGTGTTCAGAAAATGGAGCCAGCAGATTTTTCTACCATCTACGCTGCTATTAGCACCAACTCCATAATTCCCTCAGTTACATCTTCTCAGCAGGGTATTTCAAACTCTTCCTCCAATGAGCCCTCCCTCTGTCATGCACCCAAGGGGAGAACTTTAACATCTTCCAGGGATGAACCTTTAGTAGGCAACGATATCCTTGAAGATTTGAGAGACCATCTTGTATCAAATGATTCTAGGCCATCAGGTCCCCTGGAACAAAGTATGGAATCCAAGAATGTGCAAAACACTTGTAATGACATGGATGCTAACCAAATAGTTTCAAATCCAACTTTGCAACAAGAGGTTAAGCATGTTCATGAGGAACCAGGTTCTTCAAAGGAAGGGTTTCCTCCACCCTCATCTGACCATCAGAGCATTTTAGTTTCCTTATCATCCAGGTGTGTGTGGAAAGGGACCGTCTGTGAAAGATCACATCTTTTTCGGATCAAGTACTATGGAAACTTTGACAAACCCTTGGGTCGTTTTCTGCGAGACCACTTGTTTGATCAAGTAACCTCTTGTCCTTCCAGTCTTCTTTCTATGGAAAACATCAGACTTTTTTTCTGAAACTAATATGGTTTTTTACTTTATGGACAGGGTTATCGATGTCGTTCATGTGAGATGCCATCAGAGGCACATGTTCAGTGTTATACCCACCATCAGGGCACCCTAACAATTTCTGTAAAGAAGCTACAAGAAATTATTTTGCCTGGTGAAAGGGAAGGAAAAATCTGGATGTGGCACAGGTGCCTGAAGTGTCCACGATTTAATGGCTTTCCTCCTGCAACTCGAAGAGTGGTGATGTCTGATGCTGCTTGGGGTTTGTCCTTTGGGAAGTTTTTGGAGCTTAGTTTTTCAAACCATGCAGCTGCTAGCAGGGTTGCAAGCTGTGGCCACTCATTGCATAGAGACTGCCTTCGCTTTTATGGGTATGATTTCGTGTAGTTTCTTTCAAACAGAAAATAATCTTTGGATCCCTTGTGTTTATTAGTCTTCTGTCATGCACTGAACAACACCATGATCTGCTAGCATACTAGTAGGTACCTTGCTTATTATTATCAAAATATGTGAGAATAAAGTGTATACATGTCCAAAATGGAAACTGAGAATTTCTAAAATTCACTGATGAATGTTTTCTGAACTTAATCATTCCATTACTTTTTTTTGCAGTTTTGGGAAAATGGTTGCTTGCTTTCGCTATGCTTCAATTGATGTTCATTCGGTGTACCTACCACCTTCAAAGCTGGATTTCAACTATGAGAATCAAGATTGGGTACAAGAAGAAGTAAATGAGGTATAAGAATGTAACTTTGGGATTTCTGAGCATGTTGCACCCTTGATTTTGATCTCTTTCAACTTTAATTGTTTATAAATCAAACAGGTTGTTGGTCGAGCTGAGCTATTGTTTTCTGAAGTCTTCAATGCACTTGGTAATTTGGCAGAGCAAAAATGTGGTGTTATGCTTAACAGCAGTATTAAAGTATCAAAAACTAAACACCATTTGACTGAGCTGGAAGGGATGCTGCAGAAAGAGAAAGCAGAGTTTGAGGTATATTTTCTGTCTAATATCAAATGAAATTGTTGGCCAAGCTGATATCTTGACCATAGATTCTTGATGTTCTTAATCTGTATATATCAATTGGTCAATTATAGTAATTAATCCACAACATCGTTCCAATGATGCTGTATCTAAATGTTCTTTCTTCATTTCCTTATTCATTGTTTTTTGGGGTACCAAAACTTTAGTGTATGATGAGAGTATAATTTACTCAAGTCCATTTTAAAAGCATGATGTGTAGGATTGTATTATGTTTTAAATAATGGTCCTAGAAATGCTATTAATGGGATAGATTTATCTATTCACTTATAACCAGATTTTTCCTTATGATGGTTCTGATGAGCTTTTTCTGTTAGCAGGAATCACTCGAAAAGGTTTTAAACAAAGAAGTGAAAAATGGCCAACCTGCTATTGATATTTTTGAAATTAATAGACTGAGAAGACAACTACTTTTCCAATCTTATATGTGGGACCACCGTCTGGTATATGCAGCTAGTTTAGATAGAGTGAGCCATTGTATTGATGGTGAGGTTGTCTGTACTTCAGATGTCGATAATGAGAAGTACAGTGATCCAAATATTCCTCTTGAACCAAGCAACAGTTTGTATGATTCTGATCTTGTCCCAGTGGGAGAAAAACTTGATGATGGTGGTGAAAGGGTTACTGGTTGCCACGTCAACCAGATCAATCAAGGAGGTGATGTAGGTTTTGATTCTAATAATCTAATCGGAAATCCAAATAGTGTTTCCTTTGTAATCAACGGCAGTGAATCTGATCCCCTGGTCCTTCGTAGAGTCCTTTCTGATGGACAGTTTCCGATGATGGAGAACTTGTCTGACACTCTTGATGCTGCTTGGACTGGTGAAAGTCATATGAGTGCTGGAACGCCAAAGGATGGTCCTTGCAAACCTCTTCATCTGGCAACCATGGATTCTTCAACCAATAGAGTCACAGAAAAGCTGGATGTTGAAGACAGTGGAGAGGAGCTCAGTGTAGCTAAATTGTCTGTATCTTCCTTGTTGTCTTTCAAAGGCTTAGAAAACACGGAAGATTCTGTGAGCTGGTTAGGAATGCCTTTCATAAACTTCTATAGGTCATTGAACAAGAACTTTTTGGGTAGTGCTCAGAAACTGGATACACTCGGTGAGTATAACCCCGTCTATATTTCATCATTCCGGGGATCAGATGCACAAGATGGTGCGAGGTTGCTTCTGCCTGTAGGGGTTAATGATACTGTTGTACCGATTTATGATGATGAACCCACAAGCCTTATATCTTATGCACTGGTTTCACCTGACTATATTCTCCAACTCTCTGATGAGCTCGACAGACCAAAGGAATCTGCAGACTTTACCTTTCCACTGCAGTCCTTCGATTCAGGAGGAAGTTTCCTGGGTTTTCAATCGTTGGATGATATTGCATCTGCTGATGAGAGTATCTTGTCCTTATCTGGTTCGCGTACTTTGGATCCTCTCTTATATACAAAAACAATGCATGCTAGAGTCTCGTTTGCCAATGATGGACCACAGGGGAAAACAAAATATACAGTGACTTGTTATTATGCAAAGCGCTTTGAAGCTTTGAGGAGGGTATGCTGCCCATCAGAGATGGACTTTGTAAGATCTCTTAGCCGTTGCAAGAAGTGGGGAGCCCAAGGAGGCAAGAGCAACGTCTTCTTTGCAAAGACTTTGGATGATAGATTCATTATTAAACAAGTGACAAAGACCGAGCTGGAATCATTCATTAAATTTGCTCCAGGATATTTCAAATACCTTTCCGAGTCAATAAGCTCTGGAAGTCCAACATGTTTGGCTAAGATTCTGGGGATCTATCAGGTATGTTATATTCTTCTTCTTCTTTTTTTTTTTTTTTTCCGGCAAGATAGCAAAACTTTTATTTGTATATGGATGACAAAAATATTTGATATTATAGTCTGAAATATTATGACAATTAGTATATATAATTCTTTTTCATTTTCAACCATGGCTTGTGCCAATCTGAGACTTGAGCATCTCTCTCTTGGTTTATATGAACTATGAAGGTTACATCAAAGCATCTTAAAGGAGGGAAGGAATCCAAAATGGATGTGCTGGTAATGGAGAATCTTCTATTTGGAAGAAAGATTACGCGGTTGTATGACCTTAAGGGATCTTCCAGGTCTCGTTACAATCCAGATTCTAGTGGGAGTAACAAGGTTTTGCTTGATCAGAACTTGATTGAATCGATGCCAACATCTCCCATTTTTGTTGGCAACAAAGCTAAGAGGCTGTTAGAGAGAGCTGTCTGGAACGACACTGCTTTCCTTGCGGTAAGTTTTACCAAATTAATTTAATTTCGTTAAATAGATTTGCATTTACAACAACATACGCATGACGAATCTCACTGGCTGGATTCACTTTTACATTGCAGTCGGTTGATGTAATGGATTACTCTCTACTCGTTGGAATTGACGAAGAGAAGCACGAACTGGTTCTCGGGATTATTGACTTTATGAGACAATATACATGGGACAAACATCTTGAGACGTGGGTTAAAGCTTCCGGCATCCTAGGCGGCCCCAAGAACGCTTCACCGACTGTCATCTCACCCAAACAGTATAAGAAGAGGTTCAGGAAGGCTATGACTACCTATTTCCTGATGATCCCAGATCAATGGTCATCTTCCACCCTGATTCCCAGCATCTCGCAGACCGAATTGTGTGACGAGAATATGCCCAGCTCAACATCTGCAGAGTGATTTTGTAAATCTGCTTGTTTGTACATCTAAGCATATAGTTTGCAATTCTTTTTGCATCGGTTTCGCTAAGATCACATACACATATATATACATATATATATCTACCCCTACAGTTTTTCCATTCTTTTGGGAGGCAGTTGGCATTATATGATTAAATCTGTGATTGTCTCTTCCATATAGATAGCAGGCTGGCTGGGCTGCCTATACTTCTTTTGTACATTTTTTTAGTTTGTGCTGTCACTTTGTCTTAGGATCCAATGCAAATTGTATATGTGATTCAATTCACTGGCACTCTTGGCAGATTTTGTGCAATATATGCATTTTTTAATTCCTTCTCTTCAAATATGAATTGATATGTGTTTTGTGTTCCAGTTTTTGCCATTACAGATTTACACCCAACTCGAGAACTCGACTAGTTGCTCTTACCCTAAAGCGTTAGTCGAGTAACTTGGGATATATGACTCAACGGCTTCAGAATTGTTTTTCATAACATGGCAAATTTAAAAATACACTGTCTACAATGAAAATAAACGATATTTCATCTATGTAAGAACTATTTTGTCACAAGGAAACCAGGAGTTGAATTAGATTTGAACATGTTTATTAACAATCTAAATTAAAGCTAAGCAAGAGGAAAAATATATTGTTCAACGAGCCTTAAGTTGTAATGTTCATCTTTACATTTGATGATTAGCAGGATGAGCTTAAGCTAGCCAACTCTCTGTAAATAATTAACAAAGTCAGAGAGTTTCACATCCCATCATCTTTTCCCCCATCAACTGCTCTTTTCTCTCCTCCACCTTTAGCCAACTCCTTTCCAGAAGATCAACCATATCTGCAACCCTACTGATCACACAAACAAAAAAGTTGGTAGTTAGTGATAATCCCTACAACATGGGACAATTTCATATGTTGTCAGAACTCATAATTGCATAGCAACCTTAGTCAAATTGGTTAGGTTGGCATAGTAATTACAAGGTTCTAACTTCTAAGTTCAATTCTCAATAGGAGCGACCTATTTGGCTTTATGGTTTGAGCCGGTCAGCTATGTGCAACTTAGGCTGATCCTTTGTCGGTTAGGATCACAAAATAGAATTTATCCAGTACACACTTTCAAAAAAAAAAAAAAAAAAAAAACTCATAATTGCATACTAAGTTGCAGATCAGAGAGCACAGCTACCTTGAATTACAAGAAAATCTTGAAACTTGGTGGCAATCAAGCCTTGGACCTTCATCATACCCTTCACATATTATTTCCCCATTTTCATCTCTGTAACAGACAACACCCTCTGCCAGATTTTCATAGACCTGTTCAAGATCAGCCAAACCAAACCAAACCACATATGAACACACATGAAGAAAACCAGAAAAGAAGATTCAAGATTCAAGATTCAAGAAAACCTTAATCCTGTTCTTGGAAGATGCTGATCCTGCTGTGTGAAGAGGTGTGGAATCATGGTGATTATTGCTGGCTCTCATCATCACTAAACCTCTGCCAACACTTTTTCCTTTTCTGATGAAACCAGATGTTGATGAGAATACTGATGAAATAGGAGATGGGGGAAGAGAAGACATTATTGCTGCTAAAAACATACAGACAACAAAGGTGGGAGAATCAGAAACAATGCCAATCTGCCATTTTCTATACTCATATACGTATAATATACAATGATTTGATTGTGACATGTATGGCTCATGGCTGCCTCCCTCAGTAAAAAAAAACACTAATAATAACAATTAACAAATGATTGATTCAAGGTGGGTTGGGTTGGCCAATGCTGGATGCTTGTCACAAGGCATTAGGACATTGTTTTTGTTTTTGTTTTTGTTTTTTTTTTTTTTTTTGAGGTGACATTTTAAGTCTTTGATTTATTAAGAAATAGCTTTTTCATCTTTCAATTATACTGGTTGTCATTTTTATCTCTTAATTATCTGTGAAATGACCTTTTTCGCCCTTGACTTTATTATGGTTGTATTCAAAAAGTCACTTGCTGAGAAATGAGGATGAAAATGAAAATTATTTTATAGATAATTGACATAATCTATATCTATACTATATATAAAAGCAATATCCTCTAAAGTTTTCCGCCCAAATGTAGGGGTATTTTAGTAATATGATAATTATTATTATTATGATAGAATAATATTAATTATTGATTGTAATTATTATTATTATGATAGAGCTTAGCCAACATAGAGATTCCTTTCATTTGATTATAATTTATTTTTGTTATTTAAAATAGTATCAATTAGCCATGCTCTTCCTTCTAATTTTTGTTTAGACTTTTCCTAATATAAATTTTAAGTAATCAATTTCAACACTAATACACAAATCTTATAATTTCAAATAAATGTACACTTTCAAATATTAGAATTGTTTATAATTTCATCATCAATTATATATATATATAGTGTCATAATCAGGTGTGGCCGCCCCTTAACGCGCGGTCAATGCAGCCTCACCACTATGAATACAAATACATACCACTCAATGTTAGAAAATGCACCGCACAAATATGCATCATTAGGTACGCATCACCAAAAAATACACCACTAGGCATGCAAATATACACCACACAGTGTTAGCAAATGCACCATTAGGGGCAGGGAAATTATGATGCATTATTTTGGGTGTGTGGTGTGTCTTTTGGTGTTTTTCTGTATTTTCATTGTGGTGTGTTTTCTAACATTGAGTGGTGTGAACCGCACCGATCGCACGGGAAGGCGTGGCCACATTTGAACAGATTTCTATATAATGGTGAGGCCGTACTGACCGCACGTTAAGGGGCGGCCTATATATATATAAAGTTTATTCGTGCATCGCAGGGTAATTTTCTATAAGTATATATACCACATGTATATTTTATGTTTTATCAATGATTTTAGGATGTTTTTTCCATATAGAAAATATTATAAACCATTATAAATACTATTAAATATTTTACAAAGTCAAATCCTTTATATTGTATTAAACAAATCCGGTATGTTTGCTAATAAGATAGATAGTGTATATATATGGGTGAATAATAAAAATAAGAGCCACAAAATGGCCCTCACATTGAAAAAGAACTTTTAATCCATAAAATGGTTACATAAATCATATTATATTTTTTGTCCTCAAAGTGTAATTTTGCAAGAACCAGGAATCCTCAATTAACTCTTTTAATTCCTTACTAACCACCTTGCATGTATTTAGCGTTTCTAAGGTTGTTAGAGACAAAATCTCAAAGTGCATGTCCTGACGTTGATGAAATTCAGAATTCATTGGGTCACAATTTTTTTTTATTGTGACAAAAAAAATGTTGGAAAAAACGAGGAAGATGAATTGAATTTTTGATAAGAACAAAGGTTGCTGCCTAAGAAATTGTATGTAAATCTACTAAGAAACTGTGTAAAAATAGTTGAATCGTCATATTCCAATTCTAAAAGAAATAGGACTCAGGTTATATCCTAATTCAATTATATTCTTTCCTAATTTAAGATTTATGAAGCTACGTTCTTGCCAAACTTCTCAATGCAAATATATCCAACATTCGACATCTCGTACACACAGACATAAGGGAACCTATGTTAAATCTTTCCTAATTCTCAAGTGATATAGTAAATAGGATAGGATTTTTAATTGAATTAAAATTAATTGAATGACTCATATTTATCTTAATCTATACTATCTATATCTATACTATTAATAAAATCAAAATCAACCATTTTAACTCCATCTATACTATTAATAAAATCAAAATCAACCATTTTAACTCCACCTATACTATTAATAAAATCAAAATCAACCATTTTAACTCCACGTCCAAAATACTCATATACTACTATAATCATAATAATACATTACATAAATTTCCCCGCAACGTAATCTATACTATTAATAAAATCAAAATCAACCATTTTAACTCCATCTATACTATTAATAAAATCAAAATCAACCATTTTAACTCCACCTATACTATTAATAAAATCAAAATCAACCATTTTAACTCCACGTCCAAAATACTCATATACTACTATAATCATAATAATACATTACATAAATTTCCCTGCAACGTAATCTATACTATTAATAAAATAAAATCTTCCATTTTAATTTCCCGCCCAAAACACTCCTATACTATTAAGGTTTGCGTAATATTGTAAAATATGGTATTACAATTCTATCCTTACTACAATTGTACATTAAAATATGGTAATACAATTCATAATAAAATATATTCTTACCAACTTTCCTATTCGTAATACAATTCTTAGATTAAAATTACTAATCGTAATAATACAGTACATATATTTATCTGCAACGTAATCTATACTATTAATAAAAACAAAATCCTCCATTTTAACTTCCTGCCCAAAACACTTCTATACTATTAAGCTTTGCATAATATTGTAAAATATGGTAATACAATTCTATCCGTACTACATTTGTACCTTAAAATATAGTAATACAATAAAATTCTGAAAAATGATATATAAAATCTCTAAAGTTCCAGCATCGCATGCGTACATCCACACATTAGCAATTAATTAAGCAATTATTTGCTCGAATTCAAACAAGGATAACATCATAAAACATAATCGATCCAAAACATATCTTCAATTACACTATATAATATTTGATGTTATAATTTATACAATTATATATCGATCCAAATATTCTAAATATATTATAACAAATCCATTCCGTGCATCGCACAGGTGAAAATACTAGTTAAATGAACACAATTATAATTTTTCTATAATTTAAGATGGATGAAAATTTAATTTCCCATTTTTTATTGTCAATTTGGTTTTGGTGGGGTCCATTCATCTTATCTCTTGGCTGTTAATTAACAATTATGAGTCATTGGCCGGTTTGATGACATTATTCTAATTTCATTATTTGTATAGTGGGGTCTTTGATTATGGGATTTTATGGCTTCTTATTTGCTACTTGCTAGAATGTAGAAAATTTTGTCACGTCTAATTTAGATTGTACCATTTGATATTTAAAATCTTAAAATGTTGTTGTCCCATCTTACATATGCACTGCAGTTATCAAATAAGTTATCTGATGAAATAATAAAAGAGGAAAATCAAAGCCAAGGAAAACACAGACCGGTTCGATCGAGAAAGTATTAATACAAATTGAACTCGTAATATTCTGGTACAAAAATTATGCTCTACTTACTCGGTCACTCTTTTTTAGATTAATTTACTCACAATTTTTGTTTTCATTGACCAATAATACATTTATGTGCAAAACACGTATCCACTCCTTGACTTCTATCTTTGCAAGCAGAGCGGTTTCAAAATACCAGGCGCCCAAGGGCCAAGGGAATACTTTGACGGTTGGTAGCTTTAGATGGACTCATCAAGTGAAATTGAACTGATACAATTTAGTGACGAAATATTTATTAACATGTGTAAACAAGCTATGACTTCAAGTTTATATTACAATATGATATTCTAATGCGAAACACACCAGCTAGATGTTAATAAGAAGTCATTGTGTGTGAGTAAATTGTGACTACAAAATACAACATATACACTTTTAATTTACGAAAAAAAAAACGAAAAAAGAAGAAGTTACATTCGATATCCGAAAATGTGCTATAGATAAAACTCGTATTGTGATCCTAACCAACAATTAACTGCTATAAGATAAAGTAACCAGATTACCATGACATATGCAACTATTGGAATAAAAATGAAGCAATATACTAAACACAATATAATAATAATGTGTTTAAAACTAAAAGCCTCAATTTGGGAAGGCATTACTATGCCTCTTAACAACACAGAAAAAGTCAATAGATAACTTGTGTAAATAGTTGTCCCTTGGCATCATTCAAGCAACAATAGCTTGTAAAATGTTTGAAATATTTTGTACGGGAATCTTACTTGATAAGTCATGCATTTTATTAGTGGGTTGACTTTAAATTAAAACTCTCTTAATTTATTAGCCAATCAATCAAAATATGTACAATATATAGAAAAAATATAGAAGTACGTCTAGTATTATTATATACTTCATATATTTTTTATATAAAGAAATATTAAAAATGACAAGATAAATATAACATGGTCAAGTCATCCCAATATGTTTAGTTGTCGACATGAGTTGAATACCTTGTTAATGGGAGTATGTACTTGTAGTTTGGACTGTATACTATGAATATGTATGACGCATCCAATTTGTACAAAAATTAACCTCTATATGTCTAATATAAGGGCATCTCCTATTGATGTAGGCTCTCAGCTAAACCACGTAAATTTTATTTTTTTCGTTTTCATTTTATGTTCTTAATCTTTTGATCTTGTTTTTCTCAATGATTCTCTTATTCCCACCCTGTATAATCTTCTTAAGCTTCATGTTTCTATAGCCCTTCGTCCAATTCAACATCAATTCATGATAGATAATTTAATGTTGAACCAATCAAAATATGTTACTATACATAGACAATTTTTCACAAGTATTTGTTGTATTACTGCATTAGTCACAATAGTTTTGCAAATAATCTTTTATGCAATTAATGGGCCAGCTGGGATCTTGGGTATTCTAAGACTTAGCCCAATATGTTTAAAGCCCAACTTTTAAATCTGCTAAATTATATTATAGACCAGGTCCATCTTGCATGGTGTACCATGATCCAAATTCCAAAATAACATTCATATTATGTAACTACATATAATATATTATGTGTTTATAGTTGACATATTATGTATCTGTAAATAAATTAAAGACACATAAAATGTTAACTACAGGCATATAATATGCATTTTAACATATTATATGTCAACAATTAACATACTATGTGTCTGTAGTTAACATATTATCTACATTTAATTTATTTACCAACACAATATAATTTATTAGCTGAAGATACATAATATATTAACTGTAGACACATAAATTTTAAACTATGGTCCATAATGCAATGTGGATCCTGATCCATGGTATAAATTGATAAATCTTAAGTAATCAAAGACATAACAATACTACATACAAGAATAAACCTTAGTTTGCCATGAAAGGCTCAAGTAGGTAGAACATGATTTTTGTACTTAAATATTACTAATTTGATTTTTGCCAACACTCTTTTGGTAGAGTTCGTTGCACATGACCTTTCTAGCTCGATTTACCTTTCCTGTGTGTGATTTACACGATTATCCAATGCACACCGACACACCCTATCGTAGTAATTGTGAATTTTCCTAACCGTTTTTTTTTTTTTTTTTTTTTTGTAAAGTGAATTTTCCTAACCGTTAAAAAAAAAAATACTACTATTAGTCTTTCCCAGAAGGAATATTCAAGTGGATAAAACATTTTTTTTTTTTGAAGTCCTTTTCATAAATTAGATGGTTTCACATAGAAACAAAAGCATAGTTTTCAAATCAAGAAAAAAACCACTTTTTGTCCTTATTCCTTCATACGTTAAAGAGATTCTTTCATCATTACAAGTGTTTCTTGTTGAATTATAGTAATAAAGATTGTTTAACCCAATAATTCTGATTCTTCAATAATCATTTTTACATATGTGTATGGCATCTCTTTATTCTATTTTTGCATCTACTTATGTTCTAATCATCCTTACTCCCAACTCTTAATGTAGGATTCAATACACAAATATGTATGTGTGTACATATGCCTATATTATCTGTCACATATGGGCATTTATAAAATGATATTTTCGATATTAAAATAGAGTAGCTATTACATAAAATTTAAAAATAGTTAACGCCATATTCTTTTAGAATGATTGTTTCTCTTGCAAAAGGTATTATTCATTCTTATAATGTTATTTTATAAAATAAAAAATTAAATCAAATACCTCAAGTACATTTAATGCCCCACAGTCAGAATGCAAGTGGGTGGTTAAGAACCATACAGCCAACTAGAATCTTAACAATCAAAATGAAAAGACCACTTTATAAACCCTTCTCACCGAAGTACAAGAATGGCTCCTGGCCGTTACACAAAGATGAAATATATCTATTATGGAGTAGCTAAAGACCTTATGCTTAAGCGGTCAGGGTCACTTTTCCAAATAAGAGATCAGAAATTCAAATTTAGAGAGTATATTGTATGAACAGATACTATACTATACTATAATAGAGTTAATAATTCTCAAGTTATGGAGAATGTTATTTTATTTTGGAACTATTTTATATTTTATATACAAAACACGCCCGTAAAGTATTCATGTGTAAACTTTGGGCTATGAGCCCTGATGTGCACAGGTAGCTAGAAAAGAGGTCATCCACACCAAAAAAGAGAAGTTTCCCAGGCTCATAGCTCACCATATAGCCCAGTTTATTTATATGCTATTCTTCATAATGATGAATAATGTCCATGGCTCTATGTTTAATAATGTTTCCTCAAAAGAATTTAATAATACATAGATAAAAACACTGAGCATAAAAAATAAAAATGGTAACTTTGATCCATTGTTATACCATGAACTAGAGTTCATATTATATTATGAATCTGATATAAAAATTTTATACTTTCAATTAATAATTTTGTACCTATAGTTAACAGTTTATATACATGTAAACAAATAACTTAATAATTGCTGACACATAATATGATAGCTACAAATACAAAAATTGTCTAAAGAATTTTGGACCATGATCTACAATGCAAGGTAGAGCTCGGTCCATAGTATAATGTGCTAACTTTTATTAACTGGTTAAATATGGACAACCTAAATTAATTTACTCATGTAAAATTCTTTATCTAAGTTGATTTACCCACTTATAATTCTTTTATCAGCTAGATCATACAATATGGTTCAGTGGTGACTCAAAAAAATTGTAACTTTGGACTGCTGTACACTAGTTTTTTACTACCCCATAGTTGGCTACACACCTTTTAACAAGTCCTGTTTTGTTTTCTTGCATATCCCCTAGCTAGGTCTAAATTACTGTTGTTTCAATTTTTGCAGCAGGACTGAGTGCTTTTGTCCTGCAGTGCATGTTGGGGAAGAAAGGGTTGGCCATTGTTGTACAGTGTTTTAATTTCTACTACTTCTTCTACTGCTGCTCCTACTTTTTTTCTTGTTCATCAATTCTGCTGTACTGTTCAACTAGCTCCCTTCTTTTTGACCCATAATGGTGCTTTTTCCCAAAAGCATATCAGGGTTCTGCAAAAGGGTCTACTGTTAGATACTCTCAAGCCTCAGCCATGGATCTTCAAGCTTTTTCATCTCAAATGGTAAGCTAAAGTTTGTATTTTTTTTGTTGGTTTTTCTTGGAATCTTGGAGTGAATTGTTGGGGGCTGTTTGTGACACAGGAGACCCATGGGAACCCATTCTTGGACTCATTTCCTGACCCCATTTGCAAGATTAATCTGAAGGAGACTTCTGAGTTTGTGAAGTCACTCCCTTCAGCAGCAGCCATTAATGGTGGTCCAGAGATCAGGAGGGTTCTCCAGAGGAAGAAGGGAGGGGGGGAGAGTTCTGTGACCAAGAGGGGGGTGGTGGAGGCCCCATCTACCCCTGGCAGGCCAATTTTCAGCTTCAGTGTTGGCAGTTTTTCAAGAAAATCTTTCCCTTCCAAATGGGATGATGCTGAGAAATGGGTTGTGAATGGCAGCAATTCTTGCCATGAATCCCCTGCCCATATAAAGCTCTCATCAAAGCACTGTAATGGGGTCACCCCAAAAGAAGAAGCTGCAGAGTTTTGTAGGGTAAATGATGAAAAGTCTTCAAGCTTTCTTCAAGGGTCTTCCAATGGTGTCCCTGCCACATCAGATGTGCTTCTAAAAGGTAAAACACACTTTTCCTGTTTTCCCCCTTTATTTATATGTCTGTCTCAGAAAAAGCATTAAGCATCCTGAAAAGTTTGTTCCCAACTGTGAATTGATTACACTCTAGGATAATCTTTATATGATTTCTTGATTTGCAATGGCATTTGGAGATTTTAATGAAGAATTAAGTTTTAGGGGTTTAACTTGTGAGATCTTGATTGATTGTTGGTGGGTGTAATTTGGTGTTGAAATTGCAGATAAGTTCACAAGTGAGGTAGAAACTATTACATGTCCCAATTTTAGGCATTCTGAGTCAATGAAAGAGGGATTTTTGTTTGGAAAATGTATGAACAATGCAGCATCAGAGGTGGTTCCTGAGGTTAAACATAGAGATATCGGGACAGAAATGACGCCAATTGGGAGCTCGACGACTTCAAGATGCCACACGCCATTCAAGAGCTCCTCGCCCGCCAGGCACAACACTCCCGCCAGCAGGTCTGGCCCGTTGGCTGTGTCGAACGAGTCCAGTTCCTCTAGCACGATCGACATTGTGCAGCTGCAGGAGTGCCATTTAGCAAAGCTGCACGTTGGGACGGGGCAGTATGATTCTGTAACGACTAATTGGAGCTCGAGGGAGGAGGAAGAAGAGGACATATCGAAGAGCCTGAGGCACTTTGAGATGAGTAACGAGTGCAGGAGAAGCGTGTCTGAGTCCCGAGCCTGCCCGTGGGAGGAAGAGGAGAAGACTAAACACTGCCTAAGGTAAAACAATCCCCCCCGGCATTATTGTTTCCATGCTTGTATCTTTACACGAATGGCGTTAATCTCGACTAGTGTTTCAGGTACCAGAGAGAACTAGCCAAGATTCAAGCTTGGGTTAACCTCCAGAATGCAAAATCAGAAGCTCAATCTAAAAAGCTCGAGGTTTCTTTCTGTCCCTTCTAAACTTTTCCATCCAATATTGCCTCGTTAAGTCGTTTTACACTTTCAACAACCAACAATCCATGTTCCATGTTAAAAAATGCTACTAGGAACAACAGACAAGCTTGTTTGAATGGCAGTGATGAAAGTGACAACAAAAAACTCATTTAAGTCACTGAACAACATTTGACTGTACATGTGATTTATGTTGTCTTCATCTTCAATTCTTCATCGAGCCACTCGCAACTCGAGCATAATCTTCCAGTTGCTGGTCCACCACGCTTTTCCCCATGTTCTCCTCACTATATAAAAAAAAAGGGGGGCTTTAAGGCATATGAAGTGGTGGGAATAAGAGAGCAATAGAAGTCAGCAATGTCTGCATTTTTTTACTCTCATTCTGCAATCCCATGTGAAGGCATTGAATTTACAGAACCCCATTTCTACTTTTTGTTAGGCAGATCAATCTTTAGTCATTTTCGCCACTTTAATGGCTGAGATTGCGCCACTGTGGGCACAATATCAGATAGAGTTTCAAGATTAATCTGTGTTGGTTGCAGACATGATTCTGCATATATATATATATATATAACTGAGTGTAATGGTTTTCAGGTGAAAATTCAAAAGATGAGATCGAATCTGGAGGAGAAGTTGATGAAGAGAATGTCCACAGTTCACAGAAAAGCTGAAGAATGGAGAGCTGTGGCACAGCTGCAACATTCAGAACAGATACAGAAAGTGACTGAACAAACACAGAAGATGATGAACAGGAAAAACATTAATGTTTCTCGAGCCAATTCTTGTGGTTGCTTCCCTTGTAATAACCATCACATGTAGTGTTATTATTGTGTACACAAACATAAATATCATGTTTCTTGACAAGCATTATATGAGAGAGTAAGTAAACTTGTGTTTCATTCTTCCAAATGTCTGAACAAGTGGGTACATAATTCAATATGAATCCTAGTCCATGGTGGTAATTTATATTGTGGACCAGCGTTTACAAATATGTGAACCATGGTCTAATATACAGAATTTGACTTTATAAGATACGGAAATTCATGTTCATCATGCACATAATTATATAGCTTGAGGATACATCAATACTTAACATAATACACAAAATTAATGTTTATACACATAATTCATGTTCATAATGCACATAATTCATATTCATTATATCGTATTTATGTGTATGTGTATTATGAACATGAATTTTATACCTTATAAGTCAAATTCTATGTATTGGACCCTGATTCACGATATAAGGATTTGGTCCATGATATGGGCAAATTATGCTGTGGACCCAGGTCCACCTTGCAAGGTGGACCTGGGTCCAAAACTACGTCGTTTTGTCTTTTTTTTTTCTTTAATTAGTAAACACATTGCTGAATTAAAGTTGCCCAAAAATGTGTGAATGTAGAGGTTTCAAAGTGTGAATGTAGAGTATAGAAATCGTGAATATAGACTTATGATTGTGTGAATGTAGAGTTGCCTAGAAATGTGTGAATGTAGAGGTTTCAAAGTGTGAATGTAGAGTATAGAAATCGTGAAGGTAGAGTTATGCATGTGTGAATCTGTAATAGAGTTAAGAAGTTCTAGCAACTTGTAGCCCTGTAATGTGTGAATGTGGAGTTCTTAAGTTGTGAATATAGAGTACATGACCTGTGAATATAGAGTTTTGAATGTGTGAATGCATAAGAGTGGTAATATAGTTACTAAACATATAATCCTGTAATGTGTGAATGTGGAGTTTACAAAGTGTAAATGTAGAGTATCATATAATTCTGTAATATGTGGATGTGGAGTTTACAAAGTGTGAATGTAGAGTATCATATAATCCTGTAATATGTGAATGTGGAGTTTACAAAGTGTGAATGTAGAGTATAGTGTATGTGAATGTAGACTCAGGTCCACCTTGCAAGGTGGACCTGGGTCCACGGCATAACAATGACAATTGTCTCAAACTCAATAGTTATACCATGGACTTGTGTCCATTTACATACAGATTGTTCACAATTTAAATTGTGTATTTTGAATTTGAGTCCATCTTGAACCCGTGTCCACAGAATAATTTGCCGTCTCAAACTATTGTGGGCATGATTTAACCGGACCATATAATAAAATTGGCCCACCAGACTAGTAAATTAGGGTGGGCTTACGGGAATTTGGGCCTCCAATGATTGTTTCCCTCTATTAGGCCCAGCCCAAAGTTGAACATTATTTTCATTTTTTTTTATCCTTCGAGTTTTCTTTTTGGGTACGAAACGGCGAGAGTAAAAGGCATTGTTTGCTCCTTCATCAGCGACGACACGATCTAAAATTTGAAGCTCTACTGAATCATATCGGCAATGTTTCTCACAAGGTAAAACCCGAATTTTGACTTAAACTAGACTAGGGTTTTGGGGTCTTCATCGTCATTGTGATTAATGTTTATCTTCTTCTAAACTAGTATTTAAAAAAAAAAAAATTATTTCGCTTTCGTCTTTTGCTTGCATTGGATTTTGGGGGGAGTGAAGAACCGAGTATGATAGAGGTGTCAACACCTTTTCGCCCGAGGGCCGATTGTTCCAAGTTGAATATGCTATTGAAGCCATCAAGGTATTTCTGACGATTGATTTCTGTTTATTTGATTAAAAAATGTAGTCTTGTGAAGGAAGAAATGTTTTAGAGTCCTGATTTTTGTGGTTTTATTGTTGTTTTAGCTCGGTTCAACCGCAATCGGGATAATGACTAAGGAAGGGGTTGTTCTTGCTGTTGAGAAGCGCATCACTTCTCCCCTCCTGGTATGTTTCTGGAATTCTATAATGGAGTTCTCTGCTTGTCAATTTGTAGGATGAGAAGCTTATTGATTGTTTGATGAAATTATAGCAGTCACCACAGCTATGTTTAAGATCTTGTATTTGGTTATTAATTAGTATAGTTCTGAATTATCATGGAATTGAGCTGAATTTGTGTTCTGTGGCTGGTTTTCATAGTGCTTTTTGGTAGAGGGATTTCCTGGCTAGGTCTTGAAACTACTTTAGTTTATGTACACAGAAAAATATGGATTTGTGCACTTGTGTATTCGAGTGAAATTAGAATACTTGCCTTTGATATTCGAGTGTAAGTTGCTAAAATTGATTTGATTAGTAGGCAAAACCATATTCAGACTCATGATGGTAGTAGGATGCAGTAGCTAGGTTTAATGTGTGAACATTTTGTTAGAGGAATGTAAAAGAAACAACTGCAATGATCCATAACTATAGAATTGTACAACCATGGATAAGATGTGAAACTTCTGTTGAAGGAAATAGGGAATTCCTACACATGGATTCAATTTATATCTGATGCTAAGGACATAAGAAGGTAGAATCCTGATAATTGAGCCTATAATGGAATTGGTTTTTGGATACTTCTGGTATTGAATATGGAAAGAAAGGGCACTTGAACTATGGGTCTAGTTAGGTTGTGGAGTAGAACCTGAGCCAAGCAGCTCAAGTCTTCTCTTTGACTCTTCAGCTCAACAGTGATTTAATGCCAACTTGTTTGTGGTCACAGCATCGAGCAGATTTCGGCTTAACCTTTTAGTTCTTCATGTCATGACTCCCCTTCAATTGCAGGAACCTAGCAGTGTGGAGAAAATTATGGAGATTGATCAGCATATTGGGTGTGCAATGAGTGGATTAATTGCTGATGCACGGACACTTGTAGAGCATGCTCGTGTGGAGACTCAGGTACCTATCAACTGCAGTCTGCAAGTATAGAGCATTTGTGTGATCCCTATCTAATTAGTGACTAAGTGTTTCTTTTTTTATTTTGTTGTAATTAGAATCACAGGTTCTCCTATGGTGAACCTATGACTGTTGAGTCTACCACCCAAGCTCTCTGTGATTTAGCTCTGCGATTTGGTGAGGGTGATGAAGAATCTATGGTTAGTAGCCTTCCCTATTCTTTCTTTTCCATAGGAAAATACTTCAAAATAATTTATCTGCTTAGGCTTATTCACACTATAGTTTCTTTCATGTTTTTAAATACTCTGAAGTCATACTGTGCTTCAGTGGCATTTATATTGGCTTTATCTAATTTGATTGAACTAGAGACAGGTATAAAAAGAATTTTTTCAAGTTATTCTTAGTAAGCTATCATCAATGTTGTTTCTCCATTTTGAATTTGTGATTTGCCATGCTATTATACTGTGTATTGCTATCGGTGTGATATTCTGTTTAGAGTTTGCTTTACATATGATGCCACACTGCTGTAGCATTTTCACTACTATACTATATACTATTTGAATTATTTTGTCCTATGTACATCCATGTTCACTACTCCATAGTTTTTATGTAACAATGTGAATCTCCAAATGGTATTTGGTGTGAGCTTAAATATATCACTTCTCAGCATCTTTAATGTTTTAACTTCCTTGGTTAATGCAGTCAAGACCCTTCGGTGTATCTCTTCTCATTGCTGGTCATGATGAGAATGGTCCCAGCTTGTAAGTATTTCTCTTTCATAGTTATAAGTATAATAGTCCATGTTTTTATATAACAATCATGAAAGATGAGTAAATTTTAACTTCCTCTATGAACTTTGTCAGCATTTTCCTTTATGTAAAGTGTCTTATTAAAAGAATTTGGTGATGAATGTGCTGCAAATTTGTTAAATAACTGTGAATAAATGTTGATAAAATAAATTTGGGAGACTACTGAACTAAATGCTGACTAATGAAAGCCATTTTTGTACACAGATACTATACTGACCCATCTGGTACATTCTGGCAATGCAATGCAAAAGCTATAGGCTCGGGATCTGAAGGTGCTGACAGCTCTTTGCAAGAGCAGTACAACAAGGTATGTATTTGATGGCAATTTTTTTCCTAACCCTTCCTTTCAAGACGTGAACTTTAAAACAAAAGCTATTTTTGGGTACATCTGCTGGGGGAATGGGATTCAAACACATGTCAATTATGCCAAAAGGGTTGTAACTTACCACCAAGTTTCACCTTCAACCCGAGAAAACAAAAAGTTATATTACTATTGTTAGATTTGCTTCTTGAATCTGCAATGCTCATGCTGTTTTCAGGACCTTACTTTGAAGGAAGCCGAAACGATAGCACTATCCATCCTGAAGCAAGTTATGGAAGAAAAGGTAAGCTCTCCGTTTCAAATGAATTCACGCTTTAATGTGCCCTTCAAACATCTAACGCTCCTTCATCCATTGATCTCAGGTGACTCCCAACAATGTTGATATTGCAAAGGTTGCTCCAGATTATCAGCTGTACACTCCTAGCGAGGTGGAGGCTGTCCTTAGCCGCCTATAAGACGAGCTCCCAGTTTATTTTCCTTTCGTCCATTCTCCTGTTACTGCAACTGTGGCATTGCCATTTATTCTGTAGTTCCAAGATTCTTGCCGCCTTTTTACTTTAGTTTATGACTTTGGCTTTATGGGGTTTGAACGCAAATGCTGCTATGCTTTAAGAGAGTGTTATGTTTTAATTTATTGCCAATTACACGAAACAATGATTTCTTTCCATGAGAAGTTTAACACATTTTTAATATATTGAAAGTATATTATTCGTGTGTATTGAATATACATTATACAAAATAATGTACTTTCAATATTTAAATAATGTATTTTTCATGAATACAATATACATTTTTAATATATTAAAACTATAATATTTGTGTACTAAATGTACATTATTTGATAGTACAGTCTACTCGCTTGATCTTATGCTTGGTTGGTCTCAAAGTTACAAGGCTAATTCATAAGTGACTTTTCCTGACAACCACTCGTCACCTCGTATGAAAGATTGGACGGTGAATTTCGAGGCCTGGTCTGATGTGATGCTAGGTTTATACCCAGTCCATTTCACCCTTTGCTCCACACCTGCTCCGGCGCCGGTGTTCATATACTCGCCGTAAAAAATGGTGGCCGGAGGATCAACATTGGTTTCCCACTCAATCCAGCCTTGCGGCTTCAAGAACGATCCAATCGTTGACTGCATGATAACAGTCGTGGAATATGGTTTCCATGGCCTGCCGAGGTAAGTTGGCACCGTGACTTCTCCGAGCGGTGAAATGTCGCACTTCTGAATAGAAATGCCGGCGTTCTGGTTCGGGTCGGTCTTTCCTTGGGCTGTAATGGTGTTGTATTGATTGGGCAGTGGCTGTCTCGGCTGGATTTTGCAATTCTGGAAAACCACGGCGGCGTTGCCGAAAATGAAGTCTATGGTGCCGGTGATGTCGCAGTCCCGGTAGAATTGCCGGTTTGAGTGGGCGTATAACGTGTCTTGGTAGGCGTCGAAGGAGCAGCGGTAAAACACCGATTGATCGGACCCCGACCGCATTGCCACCGCCTGGTGTTTCTTTGCTCCGGCCGTGTTCTGGAACGTTATGTCCTTGGCGATGAATCCTATACCTTCCACAGCTGCATCATCAAAGAATAAGTTAACCAACATCTTAATTATATTAATACCTGGGATAAATCAAAATTTAGAGTTTTTTCCATTATGGACCTACTAGGATTCAAAGCAACTATCCCCTCCTTCTCCTTATAAATAGGACATTATTAAATGTTGGAAGGAGGACTTTTGGATGATTTCACTTCAAAGAAATTTGTATTTTGATTTTTTATTTTTTTTTTAAAAACCTAGCTAGATCTAGTGGAAAATACTTACCGAAGGTTGCAGTCTTGAAAGTAGGCGTGCCGTCGATGAAGTTGGTGTTGCCGGTAATTATGGTCTTACCCTTGCCATCCCCATACATCATCACATTCCATTTGGATTTCTCCAACTCCAATTTCTCCTTGTACTCTCCGGCCATCACGTATATCACAAATCTCGACGTACTCTTCATGCCTATCTGACCCAAAGCTTCCATGATGGTCTTAACACTCCCCGGAGACCCATTTTTGTCCACTATCACGTCCGGCGTCGGGTTTTCTGCCTGTAGAAGTCGCCGGTCGCCGGGTTTAACCCATTCCGGGAATCCATGGAAGTCTTGATTCGCCGCCAGTAGTTTCCGGTGGATCGGGAAGTGGAAGTTGCCGAGAAATGAAATGATGTGAGCCACAATAGCCAAACTGTTGCTGGCGAATTCAGTTGAGTTCTTCATCGCCCCTTTCACGTTGTCTACAACTGTAGCATTTGCTTTGATCTCTTCCAGAGCGTCCAAGCACGTTTCCTGGTCTGTTATGGCGGCGCTCAGCCATGTTTTCAGGTCGGCGATTGTTGCAGAGGAGAGTAGCTTGCCGTCTACCCCGTTCACCTGCTAAATATAAATATAATCTATAAACTTTATAGGCTATTGTATACCTAGTTGAAAAATTGCTAGGCACTCTCAGAGCGCAAATTATATTGTGGATCATGGTCCACAATGCATGGTGGACCATGATCATAATTGATACTGCAGTTGTGTTGAACTGAAAATATACTGCAGTTGTGTTGAAAGAAAACTGCAGTTGCACGGAACATAGGTCATTCCTCCGTTCAACACAACTGCAGTATCTTTTCAACACAACTGTAGTTTCAGATGGATGACACGGCCTCTGTTCCGCGCAACTGTAGTTTTCTTTCAATACAACTGCAGTATCCTTCCAACACAACTGCAGTATCAACCATGACCTATGGTCCACAATCCATGGTCCATGGTATAACTACTGCTCTCAGAGGCGCTTAGGTGGTGATTGTGTTTTTTTTTTTTTTTTTTTAATTATCTAAATATTTTTATTTTTTAAAAATTAATAATTATAAACTATAGAATAGTTTAATAATTAATACTAAATATTAAATATTAATCTAAAAATTAAAACATATAGAATTAGAATAATTTAATGATTATCTCATTTACAATAATATTATTTTAAGTGAAATAACCTATTAAAGATAATAATAACTAATTGACTAGTTAGACTACCTAATTTGTGCTTAGGAGGCCTAAAAGGTTTAAGCTGGCTGTTTGTCCTAGTCAACTGCCTAGCTGAATAAACACCTAGAACACTGACTAAAAAGATAGGCTAGGCCCTAAAAAGTTTAGGCAATCATCGCTTAATCGACCTAGTCAGCTGCCTAACTGACCTTGACCTAGTCAGCTTCCTAGCTGACCAGCCATCTAGACTTGATGACTTAATAGTCATTTGTGTTTAGGCAGGATTTTCGCAAATGGCATGGGTATATTAGCCCTATTATACCCTGAAATCTTACATTACCTCCATGGACGCGATGGAATCGTTGAGGCGATCGACTGCATCGTCAAAAACCTCCCGGCATACCTCGAATGCCTGCCGGAGATTCTTGTCCTTGGTCCCTTTCACCCACCCCGCCGGCCGCGACGCTAGCTTCGTCAAGGATTCCGCCGCAATTTTCAAAGAAAGCACGAAAAGCTTTAAGGGATCATTGGCCTTTCCTCCGGCAACCGGCGACATGCTCTTCATGCACGACTCTTTATACTCCGTCACGCTACATAGCGCCTCGACAGAGGCCGGAGAACCGGGACTGTCGTCGCCGGAGCCGCCACTCTTGTTTTTCCGGTGAGCAACAGTCCCGGCAACAACTCCGACGATCAAACCGACGAGAAGAACGGCGGAAACGACGACGATGATAATTCGCTTGCGGGTCTTCCTCCGGTACGCCTGTTCCTCCGCGGGGTCCACTTTCCCATAGCCTTTGAAGGAGTTGATTGAATCCATAACTGGAACTGATCTGAACCTTGAAGCAATTACAATGGCGGAAATTAAAGAAATTGGTTCACGTGTTTTATAGATGTTTTTGAAGGAGAAAAAGAAGTTACGATGAGCTGATCGAGAGTTTGGGCCATCGTTCTTCAACTTGTGTGCCGTCTAATAAAGTTTGCATGAATTGTGAAAGCAACATTTTAGCTAACAACGGATAATGCCAGATACTATATGGGTAGTGTCATTATTTGTTGACCCTTTAATTCACTCTTAGAAATTAAAGTTCCATTTTGATATTTTTCAACAATATGTGTTGTCATATGTACTGTCCTTGTGAGGTGGAGCCAATCCTCTTATGTTCCTTTCATCCACCCTGCTATTGCAATTGGCACTCATTGTAGGATTTGTAGCTCAAGATTTCTTTGCCTTGTAATTGCTTTATGGTTATGGCCTATGGGCTTTAAACTCTAATTAAGAATGATAATAGCCCAGACCCTTTGTAAGGGCTTATTCCAGTTTTAGTATTTTAGCACAACAATTCCCGTACCAGTGAGCATAAAATGTAGGCAGCATTGTTACTACACTCGTAATGTTCAAATTCAATTCAGTTATTGTCAAGTCAATCTCGATTTTAAGTAATTTAAGTAACAAAAAACTCAAATATCTTAATACTAGACTTTAGCCTAATTCAATGACAACCCATCAATCCAACGTTCATCTTCAACCCAAATCATTTTGGGAATTTGTTAGACCCAACCACACTTCCTAGTGATGTTGTTTGGGCTTACATTTTAGTACTGCAGTATTATGTTCTCTCTTACTCTAATTTTTAAGCTCATTGGGTTCATGTTTGACCGTTACAAGCCCAATAAGGACATCAATCAACAGTGTAACTGTCCAACTGTCCAAGTACACTGAGTCACTGATTAAGTAAACGTTGAATTTTGGAAGATTCAATTTGTACTCATTTTATAGCAAATACCGCATTAATTGGCGGGATTTAATATGTTGACATTTTAGCTGTTAAAATATCTAAAAGAAGAAAAATGTCATCCGTATAAGTTTTTTGGGTAAGAGAAGTTTTAGAAATGTATGTCACAGGCATGGTTGCAGTAGGCGTAGACTAGCGCCTAGCGCCTAAGCGGTCTAGACGGCGCCTAGGCGGTTCTAGGCGGCGACTTATAGAAACAAAAAAATTAATTCATGTGTGTGGGTGTATGTCATATATTATATTATATACATGTTATATATCTCCTACTTCTCTTACTTATATAAATAAATAAATTTAAATATATATAAATATAATAATAAAATTAACAAGGTCGACTCGCTCGAGTTAACTCGGCCAAATTCGGCCCAGTCGGTCGCTAACTCGGCCTAGTCGGCCGAGTTAGACGCTAGGCGGCTGGCCACCTAGGCGAACGCCTAGGGAGCAATTCGCCTCGGTCTAGGAGCGCCTAGCGCCTAGGCGGCCTAGGCGGGGATTTTTGCAACAGTGGTCACTGGTATAAATAAATACTTACGATGTGTCAAGCATCTTGTGCTCAGATGACAGAGTAATGACTCTCCAATATAGAGAGGTCATGAGTTTGATGTTCAGGGGAGGTGATACTGATACTGATACGGACTCTCGAACTAGTTATCTAAAAAGTTAATATAAGACAATATAATAGACTACATGCCTAGTGTCTCTACACACAAGACACGCTATGTTACCTCCACTTGCTATGAGCCACCATACACTAACGGAGAGATTTAATGTAAATAGAATACTCTAATCTAGTATAGGATTCATCTTTTATTTCATCATTAACTTTTTCTACGTATTCCGATCTATACATCCACTTGATTGAATTAATTTATTCACTTGATAATCAATTGATCTCTTAAATTATATCATCAATACATTTTCATCTTCTATTATCTTTA
Organism: Ipomoea triloba; assembly: GCF_003576645.1. Taxonomy (NCBI): domain Eukaryota; kingdom Viridiplantae; phylum Streptophyta; class Magnoliopsida; order Solanales; family Convolvulaceae; genus Ipomoea; species Ipomoea triloba. Next base: position 1,843,307 of record NC_044917.1, on the reverse strand, counting down.
TAATACCATTATAAGTAACCATATGACCATATACATTTAATGACAAAGAACATTTAACTTTTTATATTTAAAAAAAAACACAAATGTTATGTATTAGATATGAAAGGAAATATAATGTTCAATGTGAATTAGTCTACCATGGAGTCGCTAAGTTACAGGGTTGGCTCATTAGTGACGTCCGCCGGCAACCACTCTTTGCCTTGTATGAAAGATTCGACTGTGAATTTGGAAGCCTGGTCCGACGTGATGCTAGATTTATACCCAGCCCATTTAACCCTTTGCTCTACGCCGGCGCCGGCGCCGGTGTTCATATACTCGCCGTAAAAAATGGTGGCCGGAGGATCAACACTGGGGACCCACTCAATCCAACCTTGCGGCTTCAAGAACGACCCAATCGTTGACTGCATGACGACAGTGGTGGAGTACTGTTTCCACGGCCGGCCGAGGTAAGTTGGGGCCGTGAGCTTATCGAGCGGCGAAATGTCGCATTTCTGGATGGAAATTCCGGTGTTCTGGTTTGGGTCTTTCTTTCCTTGGGCGGTAATGGTGACGAATTGATTGGGGAGCGGCTGTCGCGGCTGGATTTTGCAGTTCTGGAAAACCACGGCCGCGTTGCCGAAAATGAAGTCTATGGTGCCGGTGATGTCGCAGTCCCGGTAGAATTGCCGGTTTGAGTGGGCGTATAAGGTGTCTTGGTAGGCGTCGAAGGAGCAGCGGTAAAACACCGATTGATCGGAGCCCGATCGCATTGCCACCGCCTGGTGTTTCTCTGCTCCGGCCGTGTTCTGGAACGTTATGTCCCTAGCAATAAATCCTTTTCCAGCCACAGCTGCATCATAGATCTTAATTAATATCATCTAGAATTCTAAGTCAAGTATGTAAAAAAAATGGCGAACAGTCTATAGTTTAATGACAACACAACAAAATGTCAACTATGACATTATATTTAGATCTAACATTTGGTTTAAATAAGTGTATATAGAGTAATGAAATTTGTATTTTTTTTAAGATACTTACCGAAGGTTGCAGTCTTGAAGGTAGGCGTGCCGTCGATGAAGTTGGTGCTGCCGGTAATTATGGTCTTTCCCTTCCCATCTCCATACATCATCACATTCCATTTGGATTTATCCAACACCAAATTCTCCTTGTACTCGCCGGCCATCACGTGTATCACAAATCTGGTTTTACTCTTCTTGGGGATCTTATCCACAGCTTCTTGGATGGTCTTTACACTCGCCGGAGACCCATTTTTGTCCACTGTCACGTCCGGCTTCGGGTTCGCGGCCTGCAGCAGTTTCCGGTCGCCGGATCTAATCCATTCCGGGAATCCGTCGGAGTTTTGATTCGCCGCCAGGAGTTTCCGGTGGATCGGAATGTTGAAGTCGCCGAGGATCGAGAAAATGTGAGCCACGATGGCCAAACTGTTGCTGGCGAATTCGGATGAGTTTTTCATTACGGACTTCACATTGTCGATGACCGTAGAATTTGCTTTGATTTCTTCCAGCGCGTCCAAGCACGTTTCTTGATCCGTCACGGCAGAGCTCAGCCATGTTTTCAGATCGGCGATTATTGCGGTGGAAAATAGCTTGCCGTCGCCGCCGCCGTCCACGGCGGAGATGGAGTCGTTGAGCCGATCTATTGCGTCGTCAAAAACTTCCCCGCAAACCTCGAACGCCTTCTTAATGTTCTCGTCCCCAGTCCCTTTCGCCCATCCCGTCGGCTGTAAAGCCAGCTTCTTCAATGAATCAGCCGCCAGTTGCAGAGAAAGCAAGAAGAGCTTTTTCGGGTCAGTGGTTTTTTCGCCGGCAACCTGCGACAGACTCGAAACGCACGAATCTTTGTACTCTGTTACACTGCAGATCGCCTGGACGGATTTTGAAGAGCTGCGAGTGGCATCGCCGCCGCCTTCGTCGGAGCTGTCATTCTTGTTCTTCTTGTGAATGACTGTTCCGGCGACTATTCCGATGACTAGACCGACGAGAAGCACCGCCGAAACGGCGAGAATGATTATACGCTTGCGGGTTTTCCGCCGGAAAGCTCGTTCCTCTGCCGGATCCACCTTCCCATAGCCCTTGAAGGAGTTTATTGTATCCATAACTGGAACTGAAGCTTAATTAGAGCAATTTCAATGGCGGATAGATTTACGTGTTTTTTGGAGGTTTTTGAACTCCGATGAGATGAGATTGTGTTGTATATTTGTATATAATATAATGTTTTGTAGGGTGATGCAGTGATGGTGTTAATATAGTTGCCTACTGAGCTTTGACTTGTTCCACGAAGCTTCTTTCTTTGTTTGATCTCTGGCTTTGGCTTACTAGTTGTATTACAATCTGTATATTTTACCCAGGGGAGTATATCAATATAGGTTGTTCATACCTGTTTGATTAAAATTAAACTAAGATCATTTAATTTTAAAAAATAATAATAATTATAAGTTTTAAGAGTTTAATCGCCTTTAAATACCGCACTCGATTGAGCACCACTAGGTGAGATACCAGACCTAGCTCATTTATTGGGAATGACAATCGGATTGCGGACTCTTGATACCGAGGATTTTTGAGACGGAGTACCCTACTCAGAGATATCCATCAATAATAATAATGTTTACTCATATTAGGTGAGATTAAGGAGACAAGTGATGTCTGCCGAATCCACCTTTAGTCTATGCGTGTTGAGTTAATTAATGTTGTAAGAAATTTATCTTTCAAGCTAAAAGGACATTATTATTTAAAAACAATAGTAGAAACATTCATTGATTGAATGAATCAAATCAACCCTAAAAAAAAAACCATTTTAAAGTAGCTTTATTTTCTTTACTAATTATTTAAAAAGTGAAATTTAAAGTGATAGGTTAAGTACGAGGAATCTAGTGTTTAACCTCAGCTTTAGTAGTCGATTCTAGCCTATTTTAAAATACGCAATTCTAAAACATTGTGACATATTTTTGAAAGTCACAATTTACAAGTTTATTTTAATATTTTTTGCAGCTAACCAGTTTGTAATCAATGCCTATGATTTTAAAGGAATTATAAAGGGTTTAAAATTCTTTTTACTAAATACAATAAACATTTTTCTTCAATTATTCTAAGTTTCACTGTACTATTAATTTTATAAGTTTTTCATCGATTGTGTGGGCGACCGTCAATTATATAAGTCATAACGCCAACATAATGAGTATGAATAAGATAATGCAGATCTCTTCGTGTTTAATCTAAAAGTTTTACTAAACACAAATAAAATTACTCTTTAAAATTAAACTAGTAACATTCTGATCCAACTTTGCAGGATGAAATGTGTTGAACTCTTCCTGTTTTGCTAATTATTTGTAAAGTAAAAAGTGATGTTTAAAATAGTTTAGGAAATACTAATTAAATAGTACGATTGCTTGATTGGGAAGCATTAACCGTGGCGGTGAGCAGAGCATGTTGTAGTGGGAATCCAGGCTGCGCTGTTGCGGTTTTCAGACAAGTGGAGAAACAAGCGGGACCGCGTACAGCCGGCACGACAATATAATAGACCGAATTTTGGGTTTAAACAAACCTGTGTCCCAGGAATCATAACGACGGCGTGTTTAAGACACAGGAATCGGGAACTTTTAATTTTCCTTGAAAACTTTGATTACGTTTCCTTTTTCCCAAAAAAATTGAATCCCAAATCGACAAAACATTTGTGAGAATATAAATCATGGTAATTCAACTGAACAAAAATGCTAAAATTTTATTCACTGCATATAATGAGCCCCTCTCTTAAGATGCTAGTAAGACTCGATCCCTGATCTCTTTTTTCAAACTTTATCACTATGACCAATATAATTGAGCTTTTCATGTGGGCTTTGATTACGTTTCCGGTTGGTTAAACACGAATCGTAGCAGGAATGGGTTCCCTCCACCATGTGAAAGGATTCTATGATCATTATAAATCCAGTTGACCACTTCACCTTGAGCTGTGACATTGCATGTTCTTTTTCCTTTTCTTTTTTTTTTTTTTGTTTGGTGTGCGCGTATGGTTGGAGTTTTGACATTGACAATCAGCTGCGGGATAATATAACTGTTAGGAATTGAATAAATATGAATTTTGTTAAGAGCTGCCGTCTCTAAAGTTTAATTTAAAAACAAAATATAACTGTCTTTGTTACGGTGTAATATGCATCTTATTTGAAAATATTTAATCTAAAGCATTTTAACATAGTGAAATTTATTTTTGGTTTTGGTAGTTTTATTATCAATTCGCTAATTAACTATTGGGAGCAAGTGGATTTCTTTACCCACAGCATCATGGTTTGGCCATTTCTACCACTCCATGTGAAAGATAAGATCAAAAGCATGGGAGAGCAGCCACGCGTACCGATAATCGCGCCGTTTTGTCATCATCGTATTTTAACAAATTCAACATTAAAAAATAAATAAATAAACTAATAACTCCACACAAATACCAAACATTTCCCCGTTCAAATCGGTCCATATTATAAAAATTTATTTTTAATTATATCTAAGAATTATTTTTAAAAATTTTATTTTTAATATATTGAATGTTATTTTTGAAATTTTATTTTAATATGTTAAATACTCATTTAGATATACTAATTAAAAATTAATTTGTAATATATTAAAATTTAATGTACTAGAAATAAATATTTATTCATAATTCACTTTACAATATGAAGGGTAATTTAAAGTATAATTAGCAATTGAGTAGCGCTAGATATGGCTAGTATTTTTCTCCTCCAATTTATCCCTTATGACATAGCAGTTATTGCGTGGATCATTCTCCAAAAACATCATTTTGCATATTTTTTTTAAACTCATAAAATATATTATCTTACTTCAGAAATTTCATTATTCTAACTCATAAAGGACATTATTCTAACTCATAAAATTCAACAACATCGTTTTGAACCGTGGTCCACACAATTATTTGCCCACGACATCCCAAGATCTAATTGGGTCATTTTCCATTGCAATTTAAAAGGGACGAGAAAACTAAACTATGTTTTATAGGCTGTCGCCCACTGCAGGCTGACCCAAGACTAAACGGGCCGGATTTAAAGGCCCAAAGAGAATGGGAACCCGGTTCCACTCAACCAGTTACCGCCGGCAATGAACGCGCCGGGAGTGTAGGATGCGGCCTCGGCGGAGTTGGTGATGACTTTAAACCCTTTCCAGTTAACTCTCCGGGACGTGCCAGCTCCGGCGCCGGTGTTCTTGTATTCCCGGTACACTAACGTATTGAGGGCGAAGTTTCCGTCCCAAATATGCCAGCCGGCGGGGTCAATCACGTCGGAGATTGAGCTCTGCATAACGACGGTTCTAGAATATTCCTTCCACGGCCGGCCGAGGAACGTGGGGAACTCCTTCTGGTGATCTTTCAGGTCGGAAGTGGCTCCGATCCGGCAATTCTGAATCACGATTCCGGTGTTCTGGTTGGGGTCGGATCTCCCCTGGGCCGTTACCATATTCTTCTGCTTCGGGCCGGGGCGCCGCGCGTGGATGTCACAGTCTTGGAGAACCGCCGCGGAGTTGCCGAAAATGAAGTCGATCGTGCCCGCCACGTAGCACTTGACGAAGAATTGACGGTTGGAGTGAACGTAGAGGGAATCTTGGTACGCGATCACGCCGCATTTGTAGAACGCCGACTGATCGGAGCCGACCCGGAGCGCCACGGCTTGGTGTTTCGCCGGGCCCGCTGAGTTCTGGAAAGTTAGGTCCCGGGCCAAGAATCCGTCCCCCACCACGGCTGTTACAGACAGCGAAAGAAGATTACGGATGGCCCCACCGTTCATAAATCACGGTACAACCTCTAACCACAAACGCACAAGTGTCCATAACGAACAACACAATAATTGATAGAAATTATAATTCCTACACATTTTGTTCAATGTTCTTAAAGTTATAATGCTAAATTATTCTATCACAAAAATTAATGGCATAAAACATTATAGTGATTTGGTAACCCAAGTAGTCCATGCAATGAATTAAAATCAGTTTAAATTATTCATAATATACTCAATTCAGAAGGTCAATAAGTTAACTTGACTAACTCGATGGTTACTAAGTTAATAACTTAACTAATTATTCGACTTGTTCCGAACTCTTTAACCTCTTGATGACTCACATTTTATGAATGAGTATAATCCGACAATAACACTCCCTATTTAGTTTAATCTTTACACGTGACAATAACATTCTTCCTATTTAGTTTAATCCTTACACGTGACGATGCGAACTCCTTTAGTTTAATTTCTAAATATAGAATAATTTCAAAATTTCTAAAAAATGGATTTTCCATTTTTTGTATTTAAATTATTTATGCGAGGAATGGATAATGTAACTAGAATAGAAGGTGATAAGCTTACCGACGGTGGCGGAATTGAAGGTGGTGCTACCGTCAACGACATTACGATTTGCGGTGATGATGGTGTTCATTCTTCCATCTCCGATGAACATTAAGTTTGTCTTCCTACTCGGAACATCTACATTTTCCCTATATACCCCTGCCTTAATCCTTATCACGTACCTCCTACTACTCCTCTCCGGCGCCTTCGCCACCGCCTCCGACACCGTCCTGAAGTTTCCGCTGCCGTCCGCCGCCACAACAACGTCCGGTTTCACGTTAGACGACTGCAGCAGTTTTCTGTCCCCCGCCGACAACCACTCCGGCCAGTCCACGCCGTCGTTATTATCGTTTTCTTTCAGTTTTCTGTTGTTGTTATTAGTCGGAGAAAGGTTTTTCTGGTTGTCAATGTCGGTGTCGGTCATGTTCGTGATCATTGCGAGGGCGTTGCTGCACATTTTCTCCACGTGCTCTTGGCCGGCGACTAGGGCTTCTCTCACGTGCTTATCGGCCTTGTCGTGGGAGAATCCGTCCAGGCAGGTTTCCTGGTATTACAAATTAATTATATTAGTTTAGTAGTTGTAATTAAAACATGTACATCTCAACTAAAAGTCTAAGCTGATAGTTGAATTGTACATTTATTTTTATATATTATATGGTCAACAGTTACTAATATGTAACTTCTTTCTAGACTGTCTCTTTTATATCTCTGTATATTTTGTTTGTCTCAATAAAGTATTATCAATTCCCGGTTCTATACCTGGTTGGTAATGGCGGAGCTGACTAGGGTTTTGAGGTCGTCGGCGTGGCGAATTAGCGATTTTTTCGTCGGGTACTGTTCCAGATCCTCGACGGCAGCGTGGAGCTCGTCGAGCGTCTCGTCCACCATCTCCACGCAGTCTTGCAGCGCCGTTTTCTCGCGTTTGGTCAGGTTTTTCCCGGCCTTGATTAGCTTCTTTATGGCGGCAGAGTTTTTCTCCACGGCGGCGATTGTGATGTTCAGAGATAGCTCGATGACGTCCTTTTGACTTGACAGTTTCTTGCCGGCGCCGCCGCCGCCGTTGGCTATGGCGGAGAAGCATAGTACCGGGTAGAGAGTGCTGCTGCATGAAGACTTAACAATGGCGTGGGCTTCAGAGGAAAGTGGTTGAACATCGTCGCCGGAGTTTTTTTCCGTGGATTTAACTCCGGTTACAACTCCGACCACCGCAGCTACGAGGAGAACTGATGCGAAGAGCGCTAGGAATATTTTCTTCTTTCTCTTGGGTTCGCCGGAAAGTGGCGCTCCGGCGAAGAATTCTTTAATAGTTGACATTTGGATAATTTGGGAACCTTATCTTTAGAGAATATTATATTATATTGTTCTTGTGAATATGCATGTAATGTTTAATGTGATGCCAATATACTTGTATAAATAGGAAAAAAATAAAATAAAATTGTAATAATTATTTATCCAAGTAAATATTTAATATATTATTGCCAAAAAAATAGGATTTTTATTTTGATATGTGAATGTGGCCAGGTAATTTTAATGAGCGTAGGACTGGTGAGCAAGTGGGTACTAGTTACCGTTAATTGGGTAGTTGCTGTTGGTGCAGTATTATTGAAGGAATTCAATTAGCCACGCTTTGCACATGCATGCAAGATTGGTCGCTTTCCTTTATTTATGGACTACGAATATGTACAAAGTTGGTTAACAAATTCTTTGAATCTCAAAGTTTTAATTTTAATTAACTACTTATTTACCTCTATTTACCTCATCATTTAAACTGGTTAGTTATAGACAATTTAAAATTGTCTTTTTAATTAAGATTATAAGATGGGTTTCATCTAGAGCACATTCTCAATTAATGACTAAAGATTTTCTTGTAAATTAAAGAATTTGTACAAAGTTACATGGTGTATAAATAAGTTGAGTGTGGTCACACAAGTAGCTCCGTTAATTTTTGGGTGTCAGATTGTGGATAATGACCAATGATTGAACCCTGTAGCCGGATTTTAACCCCCTTGTGGGAGTAGCTTCGTGTAGGCATCATCAAACAGTGGTCATACCACCTAATTGACAATAATGTGACAAGTCTGATAGCAAAATTGGATATAAGAAGTATGGTATCGCAATACATAACCCCCTCCCCCC
>NC_044917.1:1797480-1832743 GCF_003576645.1 Ipomoea triloba | reverse complement strand
TGGATATAAGAAGTATGGTATCCCAATACATAACCCCCCCCCCCCCCCCCCCCCCCCAAAAAAAAAAGCTTTCTTTCCATCCTAAAAATATTAGGAGTCTCTAGCATTACTTTAAAAAAAAGAATACTGAAGATTGAGTCTATTTAGCAGGAAAATGAGTAATTTATATTGCTAAAATACTATCTTTGGTGGGTAATATAATAATACAAATGGAATGAAATTGAAATCCTAAGGAGCTAATGGAATCTCCCATGTATAATAGTGAGATCGATGGGGATCGGAGTAGCACGTTAAAGATCCGTTGATTGAGTTGATATGACACCTTGTATATATTTTGATGCTCAAATTGATTGTGCTACGTGATAGTTATTGTATGATATGATGGTTGATTGGGTGTAGTGATAGTAGATGTGACCTCTTTTATTGATTTCTCAATCCCTATAACCATGAAGTGAAAGCAAATTTACAACAACGAAATGATGGAGTCATTAGAGCTGTTTTATAACTTTGCCAAAATCTTCAATAAATTGGTAATGATAAATTATTTTTTACCCATTTAAAGACAAAATTTTTAACACCTCATCTTATTCTATCACTCAAAACTACACTCTCACCACAAATTGCCATCCGATCCTATCCGAAACAATCTTAATATGTCTTTTTTTTTTTCTTTTTCTTTTTTTTTTAAAAAAATTTTTTTTTTGGTTAAAAAAAACATATAAAACGTGGAAACTCTGTTTTTTTTTCCACACGAAAAAAATGTTCAAAATTGAGGATGTGCTGCGAAGCTTGGACGAGCCAAAAACCATGCATGTAATGAATTAATGTGGTGTTGTATATTATTGAAAGATGACAATTGTTGAACATAATGGAATGATGCAAGTAGAACGAAACGCAACGAACGAAATGGGATATATAGACTATGTAAATGTACGATAACTTAGGGTCACATATAAATATAAAATATGATACTTGTAATCTTAGATATATTCTCTTCATAATTAATAAGAAAAAATAGTTTTGCTCATGTGAACACATGTAAACTGTTGAACAATATGAATATTTCTTCTTTCTTTTTTTTTTCATTTTTATTTTTGTTAGTTCTTGATTTCTTAATATCGTTTTTCTCAGGCAGCTAACAGCTCTGTTTATTTAACTTATATAGGTGTTACGTAGACGAAATTCATACAGGTGTGTTCGTTCTTCTTTGTATTAACATAGAAAGGATTCTAGTGTTTATTTATGTATTTAAATTTTAATTTGATATTAAAGTGACGACACAAAATTAATTATATCTTATAATATAATAACGATAATTTAGATCAAATCGAGACAAAATAAGATTGTACTCCAAAATAGAGGATGTGCTAGCTCAATGGGCCAAGAATAGTAATTTATCCCATCCAATAAATGGAGAAATAAAGCCTACCAATTTACATGGGCCTACTTTATTTTTATTGTTAATTCATTGCAAATATTATTTTTGTTTAAACATCCAATATTATGGCAAATTATTTTGTAGATTCGGGTCCACTTACAAGATGGACTTGAGTCTAAAATTCACTATTTATATAATGAATGTTCACAATTCCTGAATGTTCACAATTTGAATTGTGAACATTCAATATGTAAATTATGATGGATTCATGGTATAACTATTGAATAATATTATTGAATTCGAATAATTACACTCTAGGAGTGCCGGGAATAATTACATTCTATGAGTGTCGGAAAAGTTACTTAGGGTGTGTTTGATTCGCACAAGGGAATGAGAATCGGAATAGAAATCAAATATTTGGTAATAATAATGATTTTGGTGAAAGTACTTTGCATGTTTGGTAGTACGGTGTAATTATGTTTGGTTATGTATGACCTATAATGGAAATAAAGATTTTAAGATATAAAAATAAAAAGTTAAAGACAATTGATCCTAATATAATAGCATCCAAAGCACCAATATGAACAACAAAATCAAAACAAAAATCTAAATGCACTAATCCAAACTTAAAAATCATATTACCAATAAGATGTAATGATACCAGTTTTTAATTAGGGAATGAGATTTTAATGAAATGAGTAATCAAATTTCATATTGTGTTTTAGAATGTCATCAGCCAAACATTAACTATGACTTTGATTCTCATTTTTAGTGTGTAAACCAATGAACCAAATACACTTTAGGAGTACTAAAATTTGTCATTAAGGCAAAAAACTGACAAGACAATGTGAAATGTCAGGAAATTGAGATCTCGATGACTGTCTGCGTCACTGCTGTAACTTGTTTATATAATATTAAGGTTTTCAGGGCACATATCTGCAATTCTGCAACCACAAAATTAACAATATAATCACCAGCATCTTTCTTGACTTAACTGTAACAAAGCCAATGCATTCAAGTCAAAAAGTAGGCCTTTCTAACCTGGAAAGATACCAACTGGAAAAAAATTTAATGCACAAAAGTAACCCTACAAAAGCAAGGCCAACTAGCAAAAACCTTTGATTTACAACAAAGTTCGTAACTTCTATCCAAAAGTATAAGATGAAGCTAGCCTTGTAATCATAGCTGACAAAAGATCACAAGAAGGTAAATCAGCCTAAGTTGTTATATCTGACAGGCTTAATACAGCTGTAAAAAGGGGAGTGGAAGAAGATGAAAGACATTTTGAAGTGAAACCTTAAAATATTCTGAGGTTTTCTGGGGAGAACAATATAATACAAAACAGGGCAGAAGATTTTTTTGTTTCACGTGGGTGCTCACACATATCACTTTGAAGAACTGCAAGAACTGATCCATAAAGTCATAGTTACAACACAGCATAGTCAAAGGAGATCGAGGATCCTGATCACATTACAACATTGGATCCCCCAAAACACTGCATATAAACCTCAAAATTAAAACACACAAACCCTTCATCTTCATTCTGAGCTTACCAAATCCCAAGATCACAGCAAAAATCAGACATGAACTTCTTCAACCGCCTGAGAAAGCTTGCAGCTTTCCTTCTCACCGTGGCTCTTCTTCTGCAATTCTGGGCTTCCCAGACAGATGCAGCTCGGGTCCTCTTGAAGAAAGCTCATTCATCATCTCCAGGAACCACGGCTTCTTCATCATCATCATCATCTTCTTCTTCAGAAACTTTGAAAGGGGGTGAAGAAGCATTGAAGAATGTGGACTCCAGTTTGCGGAAGATACCTCCCAGCAGATCTAATCCCACACAGAACAAGTAAGTTCTGAATCCCAAATGTTCAGAACTTACAAACTACACAGCATAACCTGCAGTTTAATTACTCAAACTTTAACTTCCTATGTTCAGGTATTGTCATCCGTAATCCATACTCCACTCTGGGAAGCATCGAAGGGTGTTCTTCGTTAGTTCAGTTTTGTTTAGTCTTACGTTGTAAGGTAGAGTAGGTTTTGTGTTCTTAGAGTCGCAGCAAAAGTTGTCTGAAACCTTGCTGTGAGCTTCAGCTTCTTAGTTTTCAGATGTGAATATTGTAATTTAATTTGTAAGGTATCAGTTTTGTATCAAAGTCTCATCCTCACAAACTTGAATAAAATCATGGAGGTGCAAATTTCTATTAAAAAAAAATGTTACAACTCCACAGGGCAACACCAGCAGAGTTGGTCGGGCCGTTGGCACCTATGCTGGTTGACCACAAAGTTGGTCGGGCCATTGGCACCTATGCTGGTTGACCACAGAGTTGGTCGGGCCGTTGGCACCTATGCTGGTTTACTTCCTTGTGGTCAATTGAAATAGGAGTAGCAAAATCCAAACTAATGATATGGTCATGTTCTTTCTTTGTCATATCCTATTTTCAAACATTTTAAAGCAATTAAAGAATCAAGACATCATCACCAATTTCAGCTTGAGTTAAGCAATTGCCAACTACTTATGCTGGTTTGATTGCAAAGTTATTGCAAATATATTAATCAGGTCCAAATGAATATCATACCTCATAACTTGCAAAGTTTAGCAGCCTAATATTCTAATTGCTCAATTTATTAAAATGCAAATGGAACAAGATTCTGGAATCAAAAAAATCAAACATGCCATCAATAGTCAACATTATCCACTGTATCCATACTTCAATTCCCCCACACAGCTTTCTTGATTCTTGACTCTAACAACTCTCAAGGGTGTATCTAAAATGTAAGCATCTTCCACCATAAAGACAATTGCAGACTAAATGAAAATCATGAGATCAAGAAATCTCGTATGCCTGTGATGTTTTTTTTTTATATAAGCATAATGTTCTTTCATACGTGTAACAGGGTATAAGATCAAGAAATCTTGTGAGTGCCTGTGATGTTTTAGATAAGCATAAGATGTTCTTTCATACGTGTAACAGGGAATGAGATCAAGAAATCTCGTGTGCATATGATGTTTTAGATAAGCAAAAGATTTTTTTTTTTTTCATGTGTAAAAATACACGAGACTTCACATTAACATAAGATAATCTATAACACTCTTCTGTAGGAGAGGGGGGATTACCTCCATCCTCAACAGAGAAGCCAACTACGATACAAGTTCTATACAGGATGCAGTAATCAAAGCTGTAGTTTTGATCTTCTGCATCAAGAATCAAAGAACGGACAACAAATGAGCATAGCGGAGACGCTCATTTCATCTCGGGATGTGACCTTAAATCCCAAAACCACATCATCCTTCTATGCATTGGTTTGCCTTTTGGCTTTTGCACACCATAGCTATTGACTAGAGAGTTTGATCGTCTCAGGTCAAGGCGCACATGGTCTAGAATGCAATATATTAGTATGTATATGCTAGCTTTGGCTTCTCGCGCCTTGTTCTACATCAACATTAGCACAAGGACTACGAGGACTGACCCTTTTTTCCCTGCTCAAGAGCCTCTTCAACGACCTCAATCTCGTCGTCATAGGAGATTTCTGTTCCTGATCATCTTCACCTACAATCTGCCTAGGAATATCAATAACCAACATCCCCTCTGGCAACGATGCAGCTCCTCGGGCAGTGGCTGCTGAGGACGAGGACGATGATGATGGACAAGATGATTGAGCAGAAATAGGGCCTTGTTGAGGCTCCTCCAAGCCAGTCCCCAAGGTACTAACTCGAGTCTCGTCCCCCCAGAACAACACATTCGTGGGAAAATTAGGCGTTTCACCAGAAACCGAGCCCTCCTCTGGTGGCGGCCTAAGTATAGTTTCCAATGTCGATTCTGCCGTTGTTGTGGGATTGGAAATCGGGTTTCGACATAAAGGGCAAGTGGAATGGGATTGAAACCACATATCAATGCACTCCACATGAAAACCATGGTTGCATTTGGGCAAAAGCCTTGCCTTTTCCCCCTCAGAAACCTCACACAAACAAACTGCACATTCCAACCCATCTTTGAACTCTTTGGGACTAACTTCAACTACTGGTATGGTTTTCAGCACCGAGGGGTCAAGCCCCCGGCGGAGGGCAGCGGCAGCAGTAACTTCTTGATACCCAGCGGCGAAATCAAACCGCCGCCTCCTCCTGGTGGTGCCGCCATTGCTCTCCGAGCGCCGGTACCAGAACCACTTGGCATAAAGGTGGAGGAAGAACACAATTATCACCACTAAGAAGAGGCAAATGATGGCCGCCACCATGATCTTCCCTGTCAGCTCCACCACACTCGAGTCATCTGCTAGCTTGCCACTGATATGTGAAGCATCCCCCATTTCCAGACAAAAAAAGCTGAAATCTTTGAGATTCCCAAACCTATATATGGAAAACCCAAGGTGGGATTCCCCTTCAGATCTTCAAATTCTTCACCTTGAGATCTGGAGATTCCAGATAGATGTCACTTTTTCAATCAAACCCCAGAAAATGATAAAAATATCAACTTTAAACAAACAACAAGGGTAACAGCAAAACCCAGAATTCAAAATGACAGCTCCTAGTAAAACACCAAATATTTTGGCCTAAATTCTCTCTGAAACCTTGCTAAAACCTGCTAAAACCTTAGGGTATATGAAGGGGAGCAGAAAGAAGATCAAAATTGGAGACTAAACAAGAAAAGCTCAGAATGAAAGAGACAGTTTCAGGGAAAGGGGCACTCACACGCAAAGAAACGACTCAAATGAGAAGATAAATGCACTCAGAGATGAAGAGAGCAGCCAAAAGAGTCTGCCCTATTAAAGGGGCGGCTTCAATGGCTGCGACCCAGAATTTTTTTTTAAAATCCCAGTTTTCTTGAGGCTTCTCCTATGGTTTGACTGGACTGGTTATGAAAAAGATCGGAGCTTTGAAAAATCGGAGTTAGTTGCAAGAAGATACCTTTGACCCTGTCTTTGGATTGGATTGGGAGACCATAAATTTGTAAGTATTCAACTTGATCTTTGCATACATCCTACGCTGCAAACAGTAACGAGGATTGTGGAAGAAGAATGGAAGATTCTCCGGTCTATCAGTTATTATAGTGAACCGAATTGACCTTTTGAATACTGTAGAAGAGGTTGTGGTTAACGGACAGGGAACACGAATCTTTTAACTTCCTAGTTTTGATGAAATTGGAGGATTGATTCCCTGCGCAGGTTTTGCGTGTCTATCCTCTGCGTTCATACGTTGTATAGTGGCATGTAATTCACAGGATAACTTGGTCCCCATTTGGGCTTTTTTAATATGCTTTTAAATGTGTTCTTTATAGGTGTTCTTGATGAAATCCTTACACTCCATAGAGTGAATGATGATACATCATTTGCTTTTCAATATCATTTTTTTAACCAATTGGATCAAATTTTTGTGAAGTTTAGATTCAAAAGGACTTTTTAGATCAGTTACTTCATAAAGTTATAAATTTTTTCGTTGTGTGTGGTTTAATATGTTTGTAAGAGATTTTTTTTAATTATAATGAACTCTTATTTACATTTATAAAAATTGTGATTTTCGTTCAATAAAAAAAAATGATTGAAAATCTAAATTTTACATTTGTTCTTGAACATCAAGTGATTTCTATCACTTCATTTCTCATCAATCAAACATTTGAAGTGAAAACCGAACTTCAACCGCTTTGAAAAATGCTAGACTTAGCACTAATTTTCAACTAGGAATATGCAAAATTTCAGCAATACAAGTTTCTAAAATTTTGTATGTTTTTATTTTTTAATAACATGTAACTTCTGCCAAGTACCTTGTGGTCTAATGGCATCACTGTTACCATTCCAAACGGAAGGTCTCAGGTTCGAGCCCCATCCCAATCAAAAAAAAACATGTAACTTACAATACGATACGTGTTCTTTACCAATCACCGAATAGTGTTTGCCAACTTGCCTATGATGATTTCATGATGAGCATCTCGAAGGCTCGAAGAATTGTCATGTTCGCATAGATGGACGACTAGAGTCCCTCCTCCTTTATTTCATAAACAAAACAATATTGAAAAAATGGTTTATAATTTTCTTTTTTTTTTTGAAAAAATAGTTTATAATTAATATTACAAATAACTAAAATTTCTTACTTAAAAAAAAAGGAAATAAATAATTTCAAAACTAAGGAGCGTTTTATAGACATGAAATGTTTGTATTTTGGATGATTAAAGCTTTTGGAAGGAAATATGATTCAAAATTATGTCCCCTCCGATCCAAAAGGATTTGAACTTGACTTTAAAGATATTTAATTAATAGAGTTTAATGATTTGGTTGGCAGAGGCTAATGCGGATATCACCTAAATTTGACAATTATTTGACATTCTTGTCCATGGTAACCCACCCCCTTTTTCATCACGCGCTCTATTTTGCTGGACACAAAATGGGGCAAAGTGAGAATTAATGATTATATTATTAGTTTTATTTTATTCACCAATCTAATATAATTCTTGATTCAAAATTAAGGGAAAATGTGGTTGAGTTTATATAATTATAACGGTGAATTTAGATAATTGACAGTGCACTTGCACAAATATGTGTGCATTATTAGTTATTCGTGATACACTATCAAACATTTTAAAATACATTGTCATAATTACGAGAATGTCATTGCATTTTCTTAATTTACAACTATTGATCATCCCAAATAAGTGTATAAGATTAGTCCACACGTTTTCATGAGACTATTGTGAGTGTATGAGGAGAGAGAGAGTCTATGGTATCTATTAGAACTGCAGTCTTTTGTATCCCGTACAAATCCTATCACATTTTATATTCACTTTGTGGGTGTACTTGGTAAAATTAACATATTAGAATTTTCCACACACATGTATATATATATATATATATATATATATATATATACACACACACAGATACATACATAAATTATTTCAAGCTCAAGTTCAGTCAAATGCTAATTGAATAGTTCTCCAACCGCTTGATACTCATATCGTCAAGAGGAAATAATCATATTATACAATACACACACACAATTCTTTCAAACTCACGTTTCAGTCATATAATAATTGAAGAGTTTTCATAACACTTGCTATACTGGAAATTTTGAGAAGAATTAATCTTATTTCACCTATGCAACAACACCATTGGAAGCTTTTGAATATGGCCTGATTGAATATACAAATTCAACTTTAATAGATTTTATATTTCTACAATCATTTCATCTCAAATTCTTATAAGTGAAAGTGAATGGTTCTAAATGTCTTTTTGGTGGGACAAAAATATTTAAAAAGAATGGAAAAGGATGGGTAGTTTATCTACCCACCTAATTAATTTATAATTTATTGGAAGGTGTAATTTGGACCATTAAGCTTCTTTTGATGCATTATAAAATTTTAATAATTCATATCAAAACTTAATTATTTATAAACATTTAATATTCAAATACACGTATTATTTCACAAATTATATACTTTATTTTTAAAATAAAGATTAAATTAAGTTCAATAATGAGTTAACTTTAGTATAACTAATTATTGATTATTCCTAACATGTTTTTTTTTTTTTGAGCATTTACCTTGAAATGTAATCAAGTTGAGTAAAGTATAAGTAGTCAAATCCCAAAACTCGGCTTAGTTCAAAAATTTGAATCTCGAATTTGACTTAATTTTATTTTTTTGAGCTCGGCTTGGGTGAGATTAAATGTTATATTCTTAATACAACATATATTAATAATAATAATTTTACAACTAGATGTTATAACAAAGTTGTTGTTGTTTTTTTTTTGTTTTTTTTTGTTTTTTTTTGTGTGGAAGAAAATCGTAGTCACTCATGTGTAAACACCTTTTTTCTCCTGTGTAATAGTCCACAACCTACATATGAGAGGTATATCAGAAGAGTGTTGGCAACATATTCGACCAAAAAAATGTTGGTAAGAAGTAGACCCGTAATCTTTAACATGACGTTTGGTTGGGAGGAGGAATTAGGGAGGGTGGGGGGTGAATTAATTGTAATTAAGTGAGAAAAGAATAAAGTGTGAATAAAATAAAAATTCAAATTACATTGTTCAGTAGGAAATAATATAATTATTAGAAATGAGAAGAGAAAAAGTTATATAAATACTACACTCTACCAAATACCTCATAAGTACGAAGAATCATATTCGATTAACTTAGAGATGGTAGACATTTTTTAGATGCTCAATCAACATCGTGGACCGAGTTGGGTAAAAAAACAGAAGAGAAGTGGGAGTGCGGTCTGTGGGTAATGTACATTATATCCCCAGTTTGGGCCTGCAGAGTACGATGATTTGGCACCGAAAGGAACATCTGCGCCGGTGACTTGGGAAGATGCCTGAAATTTAGGCCTAAAAGTCAAATACATAAAAAGAAATGTTTTTATTTTTTCATGGAAAAAAAAAAGACTGTAAAGGTGGTTTCAAATGAGAAGATATAACTGAATTAGTTGCAAATTGTGAGAATATTTAAAACTAGTGTAGTAAGAAAAAATAGCCTGGGAGATGATAAAAAAAAAAAAAAACTCAAGGTACAATTGAATTAGTCACATATTACAAAATGAAAATTGTTGGATTTCAGCGCTGCATTATGCTTACCTAGTTATTTGATTGTTATATCATACTTAAAACTAATTGGTGATATGTAGGTGGATGTTAACTATTTAATCACACCACTCCATGGTAAGTTACATCACTACGTCTTGAATCAAGCAGAGGCTGGATTCCGCCAACTCGACTGACATCCAACCGAAATACTAGTGTAATATGTAAAAATAGGTTAAAACCCGGTAGATATAAGACATGACCCAAAGTATTACTGAAATTGCAAGATGTAGATATTAATACAGTATAACAAATAAAATAGGTTGTGAGATGCTCCAAATAAGATTTGATATATGACTAAACTAATTAGATTTTACGAGATGCGGATTAAAAGAAAATTGAAAAAAGAGAAATGAGAATTCAACGGAGTGAATAATTGCAGCGGCGTGGACAAAATGATGGAGGGGGAATCATGTTTTGAAAGCTTTGTTTGTCATTTTTTTCCAAGGAATTCATTGCCATATTGGCCTATCCCTACCTAAACCCTAGATGCAGGGTGGGTAGGCACCACAGGTTTCACCAATACATTTGAACATGTAGAAATTATTTCAAATGACAGAGGACTACGATGAGGTAAACATATCAAATTCAAAACTATAAGGTCAGCATACAACTTTCACAAATAATCAAACTTAAAAACTTATGACTACCAAAACAACTATTCGACCAACTTGATTGGGATTAGAAGCATGCAAAACCAGCTGTTATGCGTTGTGAGTGCGAGATTAAAGTAGTGCATGTCTATATGGAACATAACAAAGCTCCATACTTTCTTGTTAAGGTATTCTTGAGCACGGGGAGGGCTAATGTGTGATTTCCAATCCTCAATGGAATTCTTTCGGATGATAAGATGGGTATCTCATTATGAGAATGGTTGCTTTGTTGAGTTTGTTGATATTTCAAGTATATTGTAAGTTGATAATTTAAAAGAAAAACTTTAGTCGTGTTGAAAATGAGAAAAAATATACACTCTTTTGTCATATTTGAGAAAAAAAAAATACACTCTTTTGTCACATTTGAGAAAAAAAAAAAAAGGCAAACAAAATCGGACGATATTTAGATCTCAAAATTTGTTAAAAATCAAACTTTTGACATAAATATTAAAATTTTATAGTATATTGAAATAAAACGTGTATGCATGAATATGTTAGATTGTTGTCTCTCACACACACACACACAAAAAAAAAGGGAATTGAACCCAGGTTTTTTCAAAATTATTCCCCACAAGAAAAGCTCACTTTTCACCTGAGCTACCCCATTGAATTTTGTACTATGTTATTGATTCCATTAATATAATTTATAATAAATTTAAAATTACATTTCAGCCCCATCATGTAATCAGCCCATTACAAGCGAAGCCCAATTTAAGGGCTCGGAAGCAGGATCTATTGGGCCAAAACATTGGTCTCAGTTAAGTTCGGCCCGTTACTTAAATCTTAGAACAAAATTATCTTCGTCTATCTAAAGCAGTAAAGCTACAGCGTCTGTGGCCGTAGCGGTGTTGTCAGAAGTCCAAAACCGATTCTCCGTCGCCTCTCCCGCCACTGTAGTAGCGGAAAACGAACAAGAGAAACTGCATGGAATCTGAAAACCGCTCGGAGATTCCCGGAATACTTGAACTGTCACCATTTTAGTTGACTGGATGAGCTACTGATGCATTTATTAGGTGAATTTTTCCCTTCCTCGACTTTTCTGGATTTCCCTCAATGTTGTTCCATTTTATGTTTTAGTTTCACTGTTTTCTTCGAGTTCTAGTTAGTCTCGTTAAGTTATAGTGCATAGAGAATCGGAATTCTATCTCGAATTGTTCCATTTTATGTTTTCCTTTCACTGTTTTCTTCGATTTCTAGTTAGTCTTGTTAAGTTATAGTGCATAGCGAATCGGAATTCTATCTCGAATTGTTCCATTTTATGTTTTCCTTTCACTGTTTTCTTCGATTTCTAGTTAGTCTCGTTAAGTTATAGCTCATAGCGAATCGGAATTCTATCTCGAATTGTTCCATTTTATGTTTTCCTTTCACTGTTGTCTTCGATTTCTAGTTAGTCTCGTTATGTTATAGCTCATAGCGAATCGGAATTCTATCTCGAATAGCTTTTGTGCGTTGTTTGTCCTTTTGTTGTCTGAAAAAAAAATTATATATGCTTTGTTGTTGTGCAGATATTGCTACTGGTTACCGGAACAATGTTTTTGCAGTTACTTCTCAAAAATTATTCTGTAATACTAGATTTGTGTATGGGAAGGATACTGGATTTCCGTCTTCACGGAGATCCTTTTGCATCCCGGGAGAAGCTAAGGGATTGGGCGGACTTAAGCTGCGCCGGGGTGGGTTAATGATAAGGGCAGTGGCTACTTTTCAGGAAGTGGTAACCAAGTCTAACCAGAGCAGTGAGAAGGATTGCTACGAAGGTTGTGTGAAGTTAAGTATTGAATCAAGAAGCTTAGAGTGCACTGCTATGGAGCAGCAATCTGAGACTGGTAATTCAACTGAATTGGATGAGAGCGTAAGACAGATGAGGGTCCCCAAAGCTAACAAAGGGAGAGTTCCTTGGAATAAAGGCAGGAAGCACAGTCCTGGTAATTCTAAACTCTTTATTTTGGCTTTCTGGTTTTTGTTTTTAAAAATTGTTTTGTTATACTTGTTGAGCATGCTCATTTGCAGAAACATTGCAACGGATTAGAGAGAGAACCAGGCTTGCAATGCAGGACCCTAAGGTGATGTCATGTAGCAGTAATGTAATGAATTGATGCAAAATATATGGAAATAATAATAATATTTTAGAGGCTGGCATCAAGAACAATTCTGTACAAATCTAATGACACCAGACAATCCAGAATGAGCCAACTCTGGTATCACCACATTTCACAAAGTGCATAATCAAAGCCCTTAGAATCTTAGATTAATCATTAATGCATGTTGGCTATTTTTTTTTACTAATAATTTCAGCTTACACAGGTCAAGATGAAGCTAGCCAATCTTGGGCATGCTCAAAGGTGGGGTGTAACACTAAATTTCTTTTGTTCTTAAAAGCTTTTGTATCATAAAATGTATTGTAATGTCATAAATCTAATGTCCCCAAGAAATTCATGGCAATTCATATTTTGTTTGTTTAACTTGTTTCATTTTCTTGTACATCCTGGATTAGCACATACTGCACATTTATTTGGGCCAGTATGAAGGTTGATGCTGTCTTCCCACTAGCTAACGGTTGACCCTTTTCCAGGATGAGTCTTTGATTAATAGAATTGAGTGTCATGAATAGCATGTATATCATCCATTCCAAACGAACAAAAAGATTTGATTTAGTAGTTCTATCATTAATGGTGTTAGGAAATGTTAAGGAGAACAATCATGATAGTATGTATTGCTTGTTATTAAGTCTTACCTTGAAATGATTGGTAGCTTGGATGAGCTCTTGTTTGATTAGCTAGTAAAATGCTTATTTGTTTTCCCTTGCCATTTTTGTCCTGACATCGTGAAATCTATGCTTAAAATGATTATGGCAGTGGTGAAACAAGGATGAAAATAGGAGCTAGTATGCAGCTTAATTGGGAAAAACGTCGTAAGAAGCTGATGTTGCAGGAGACTTGCTACTTTGAATGGCAGAATTTATTAGCAGGAGCTTCTAGGAATGGGCTCTTTGGCGAGGAAGAGTTGCAGTGGGACTCCTACAAGATTTTGAATGAACAGCTGGAGCGGGAATGGCTGCAGAGTATTCAACAAAGGAAAAAGAAGCCAAAGGGCAACAAGAATCAACCCAAGTCTGCTGAGCAACGGAGGAAGATTTCTGAAGCCATTGCAGCCAAATGGGCGGATCCTGTAAGAACCCATATCACTTAGAAATAGTTGCTCTTACTTGCTAGTACAGTCCATTTGTTATTCATGATTTGATGCTATAATCTTCTGATAAACGGCTTGCATATACAACAAATAAGAAGCATTCGCAAATGTGGGAATCCTTAGTACAGTCTAGGTTGTAATTGTTGTTATTTCTCATTCTCCACCCTCTGCTTGGTGTTAGAAATGGCTCTGCGTACCAACATTAGTGGTAATCCACTCAAATATTCACACTTGCTCAATTATAACCCTTCATATTTTTTCACATTAGTGGTAATCCACTCAAATATTTACACTTGCTCAATTATAACCCTTCATATTTTTTCCAAATAGGAATACCGCAATCGGGTATGCTCTGGTATGGCTAAACAACGTGGTATACCTGATGGTGTTGAAAGAAAGAAAAGGAAAAGGCCAAGCAGCAATGGACAGACCAGAAAAAGAAGCCCATCAACGAAGAAAGATGATATAAATGGTCTAGCACTCAATAAACCAAAGAGTCAAACTCAACAAGTTAGGTTGGACAGAAGTAGTATACCAAAATACATGGATCCTTTAGCAAGTTCCAAGCTAGAAATGCTAAAGAATATCAGAACACAGAGAGCAGTGATAGACAACAAGAAGGA
Source organism: Ipomoea triloba (assembly GCF_003576645.1). NCBI lineage: Eukaryota > Viridiplantae > Streptophyta > Magnoliopsida > Solanales > Convolvulaceae > Ipomoea > Ipomoea triloba. Next base: position 1,818,334 of record NC_044917.1, on the reverse strand, counting down.
TGAAGCCTTGGCCAGAGCAAAGTAAGTTCATTCTTGAAGGACACACTCTAACATCACATGGCCTCATGGTTACTTTTATGTAAAAGATATTCAAGCAAGAAGACAATAACATAACTACCACATTCTTATCTGCGTCGCATACTTTGCTGTAGCTACATGATAGTGGCTATTTTGCTAGACTACTATTCTATACCAGATAATTGAAGTTTGATGTGATGTTTTGCCTGATCATATTTTCAGATTATTGATTGCTGAGGCTGAGAAGGCTGCAAAGGCACTTGAGATTGCTGCCACAAAGAGTCCTGTAGCTAAAGCATCCCTTATTGAAAGCAGGGAGCTCATTGCAGAAGCAATTCGTTACATTGAGTCCATAGATATAGGAGATGTCTATTCTGTTGAAAATGGCACAGAGCATTCACTCACTCCAACTGAACCAGCTAGTGTTGATGACCCGACACTGACAAAACTTGAAACTTTGGAGGAAGTTGACCAAAGAAAATCAAGCAGAGCCCATGTATTACTGCCTAATGGTGATGGCATTCACAACTTCAAGTCTACTGGGAAACACTTGCACCCTTTAGTTAATGGTAAAGGCGCAGCCTTTTTGTCAAGCTTGAGTGATTATGATTCACTTGGCAGCAAGGCCTTTTTGTCAAGCTTGAGTGATTATGATTCAGTTGGCAGCAAGAAAAAACTGGGCCTACCGTTTTCCAGTAATGTGGCTCCATTAGATGCTGGGTTAAAGAAGTTGGACACTGCAGAAGAAGTAGGCGGTGATCGCAAGAGAAGTGAGGTCGAGGAAGATGAGCAGAAGCCATGGCCAAATGGATTTACATCTCAGCCCACAAGTAACCAGCCCCCGGCTAAGCCAACAGCAGTATCCAAGAAATGGGTTCGTGGGAGGTTCGTAGAAGCAGCTGAGGAAGGTTAGATCCCTTATTTTTTAGTGTTAATTGTCTTGTAATATGTTATGTCTACACTGAACGATCAAGTCTCGCTGTTGTATTGTAATACAGATGGGGGAGAGGAATGAGGTGTAAAATTCCATGATTTTGATGATGTTTTTACAGTATGATTACATCCACAAAATGCTTGTCTACGTCAGGAAAGGAATCAGGATGTGTTTGAACTGGACTCAGGTGAAATCACTTTCCTGTTTTTGAGTTTGTCGTCGACTGCACTCTCCACCTCTTTCCTCTTCTTCTCCTTGTCATCCTTGCCCCTCTCAACCTCCATTTCCACCTGCTCCTTCTGCGAAACACCATCAAACTTATTTGTCTTGAAGGAGTTATAACTTATAACTGAAGAATCTATGAAACCAAAGAGAAAAACAACTTACCTCCACGACATCAGGAACTGGGATCTTAGTTCCATGCACGGCGGACCGGTTAGATGCTTTGTCCGCTATCAGGCGCAGCCCGCCGCGGCGGAGGAGGACCATGCTGCTACTTGTGCCCTTCATTGCCCACCACATTCTCGGTGTCCCAACTGCCTTCATCCTTTCTTTCTCCGATTAAAGAAAGAGAAGAGCTATGCGGAATGAGGTAGAAGAAACATCGTGGCTCCCTTTCATCATTCCACGTGTCTCCAGCCGTCTCTGTTGCATTCCGGAGTCCAAACGCACCGCATATCTGTTGGATCAAACTAGGCTCAGAGAGCTTCACAATTATTATTTAATGGTGTAAAATTTTACTCATATTTTCATAAATTATGCATTGAAAAAAAATCTTGTGTATAAATTTGATTTAAACGATTTAAGAATTAAATTTGTGATTTTTAATACAAAATTTATGTTTCACTTAATTTTTTCAGGACTGAATTTTTTAGATTTTTTTTCTATTGTATTCCAACATAAAAATGAGAGCAAAAAATAAGGGACTAAAATGGGGAATTAGATAATGAACTAATAATTAATACAATATTATTCCGCGCGCCATTAAAAAGAAAAATTCCAAAATATAATACGACTTGGGTGAAAAATGTTGGGTTATTGTTGTGTGGAATGGTGAGTGCGGACTGCGGAGGTTAAAGCCGTCTGGGACCGCCTCCTTCCTCCCTCCATTTTTGTCCGATTAGTGCTTCAGTGAGTAGTGACTTGACCAGCATTTGCTTTCTCGGAGGCGTTTCGCGGCGGATTTCCACCGATATATACACACGATTCTCCATACTTCTCTATACCTTCTCCACATTTTCCATACCTCAGGTCCTCCATTAATTAATTTATATTCCGGCGACAAACCGTTAGAATCGATGGTGAGAGCTCGGCTAATAGTGTTTCCGATCAGAGGCAGGAACTGGTGCTTCAGCCGATCGGTTGACCCGTCCGCATGCGACGCGCAGTCTGGCAACACTCCGTCCACGCTCAATGAGCTCTGGACCAGGATCTCCAGCCCCGCCAAGGATAAGCCTACCGGCTCTAATATTGAACTCGCCATCGATTTTGCTACAACTAAGGTCTTACATTTTTGCTCTTTTAAGTATTGCGTATTGCGTATTGCTTTCTGATTGTAAGTTCGTACGTGTTAGTGTGGAGCTTTTGACCTTTTTTCTGTGTTGATTTTAGATGAGCAATCAGTGGAGTCAATTGGAAAAGGCACCGGCTGGGAGTTTGAAGAGCAAAATTCATGGGTAAATAAATCGAGTTCTTACTTGCTTCTGTTTATAACTGTTGCGTATGTAATTGCTACTATTTATGAGTTTGTAATTCCTGGATTTAGGTTGGGCTTGCGCCTGCTGTCTAGAGTTAAGCCTTCCGAGATCTTCTTGAAATCCATTTCGAAGGATGTCAATCAAGTAGAAATCACCTATCCATCTAGGTATGCATGGTTCTCTTTAATTTATTTTGATTGTTTGTTGTTTATACTTTGCTGATAATAGTCACTTTGGAAGAAAAAAGGTCATTCATGTCTAGGGTATCGGTGAGCTATGGTTTGGAATGCTGTTTCTCTAAAGACTGAATTTGAGAATGGTTTGCTAATTTATTTCTGTCCATTTTGGGAGGGAAGATTATTTATTTATTTATTTATTTATTTATTATAGTATTTTTTAAAAAAGTTCCAAGTTTTCAGTATAGTTCTATAGTGCATGTGTATAGTGTTGTCTTTGAAGTTCTGTTTGTATTATTTCCCCTTCTTTTCCCCCAATTGAACTTTAGTATGGTGGCTTAGCTTGTTTCACTTGAATGCAAACGCTGAAAGTAGTCTGTTTACTCTGTGCATATCAATAGATAACTTAAGGACACTAGGACTATTTTGGGGAGCATTAGCTACAATAATGAGGGTGGATGTGTATTTACTATGGGTGCATTTGGTTCAAACATCAGAATTCGAAGCAAATATTTGTTAGTAAATGGGAATGAGAATCGATATGTGTGTGTGTGTGTGTGTGTGCATGAATGGATACCTTTTCACTTGAAAGCTTGTGTGTATATCAAACTACCAACACATAGCGTATAGATTAGCAATGTATTCCATTCTTATTCACATGGCTTATGCTGAAGAATTAGTATATATTTTAAAAATTGCAGTTTAAATGGTCGACTAGTTCGTCGAAGGCTAAGACACATTGCCTTCAGGTAATGTGAAATGTTTTGCTTGTCTTCTTTTCAATAGTATTTTGGTGAATCATAATTACCATGAATTTACTTTAATTTAATATGGTGATTATGGAATACCCCTGAATGTTTTTTTAAACTAAAATTTTATCCTTGGATTGTTAGGGGATCAGTTATTCACAAGAAGTACTTATACGGATCGGCTGTTTTGCTTCCATTGACATCAGTCTTTACGGTATTCTAATCACTGCTGTGGAATGTCTAGAAAATTTTTTGTTTGTTTACGTCATTTTGACAATTAGTCTTTTCTACATATTGAGAGTGTTCTCCATTTTCATTCTTTATAGGTGCTACCTTTGCCTAACATCCCTTTCTTTTGGATCCTGTTCCGCACATACTCTCACTGGAGAGCTTTGAAGGTGAGCAAATCTTCTTTAGGAATGCTGACAAGTAAAACTTATCTGAATTTGATGTCTTGTGAACATTTTGAAGTCATGAAATATCCTGGTGATGAAATATAGGTGTAGCCTATACACCTTGCTATCAAAAAGATAGAATTGTCCTTAATAAACTAATATTAACTACTCTGTATTATATTTCTGGTGGAAACTAGTATTTATCTCAGCTCCAAGTTTATTAATTTACTGAAGCTTAGCATTGTTGCTTGCAGTTACTTTCTCTTTCCTATGTGTTTAGAGCTATTGTAATTTGGCTTTCTGATGAAACTGGTTGGTTTGTTCTTTCAGGGGAGTGAGAAACTTCTTGAATTAGTTACAGATTGCCCAAACAAACAAAATTTCAATGAAGAAACAGCAAATGAGAACAGAAGTATGAAAGCCAATTCAAAAGAAAATTGCAATAACCTAAGATCTCCATGGGTAAGAATTTCCAATTGATCTTTACATAAATTCTACTCTAATGCCAAGTCTGAAGTCTTACATTCCTTGCTAACCTTGCACCAAACTTCTGGTCCTTAGAATTAAAATAAAAAATCTTTTCCAGTGCTACAGGCAAGACAAGATAAGTTTGCTATGTTTCCTTCAGCTTATTATGAAGATGTTGTATGACATAATCTTATTACCTGCTAGAAATAGACATGTTCTTGGAAACAAAGTTTAGACTTTTTGCCTTAAGGTGATCTAACTTTAATGAAAATTCTCAAGGACCAAGCTCTGAGGTCAATGTAGTGGAGATAAAGTAACATCTTGGGTGAGTAGCACCATCGGCTATCTAGCTTGTGATGCACTGAAGCCAACAATAACTAAATGTTTGGTCACTATGTTGATGCCATTTTGACATGGTTAAGAAAGACACTGAAGAAATTCTGAAGCCATCAGGACATTAAGTTGAGCTAAAATAGGGAACTAGAACAAGGAAATACCAGGTTAATAATATTGTTAAGTGGGTGATAATCAATAATGAAATGTAAAATGATTGACAAGCATTCGGTATATGAATTGTTAGAAATTTTCCTCCAAAGTTTCTAAGTTGGATAATCGGAGTTTGAAAACTATGAAGCTCTTCATTTCCAAATGTTATACCAATTCCTTCGTAGCAGTACTTTGATCATTGTATTATCTGTTGTAGATGTATATGAATCCTTCATCTTTGATGATAGATTATGCTTGATGAACTCTATTGATGGTCTGGACAGGTTTTAGTCCCATCAGAGGAACTTCAGAAACTTGTTAACCTTGGAGATGCAGCGGATGGTCTAAGCGAGAGCACGATATCTGCAATATGCCAAAGATATAATTTGAACTTGATGGATGTTGTTAAATATCGGCATTCACTTTAGCAGGAAACATTTCTATCATTAGCTGCCATAGATTTCTTATTGGTCTTTAAAGCATATTTGATTTTCTTAGTGAACGTTTCACACAGCTCAAATCAAAGGGCAATGAACTTCTTTTGAAGAAAGGTTTTAGCAGTTCGAATCAGGACATTAGACTCTTTCAATCTTTGATCTTTGTGCTTATGTTAATGTGTCAATAGTTGTTGCCACAGATAGTTTTTTTTTTTTTGGATTAATAAATGAAATTTCTACTGTGCTTTTGTGGTTTTTTATTATTTTTATTTAGTTATTTCTTGGGTAAGTTTTCTATTGACAAATAAATATATTTTTAAAGATGATAATTTATTGACAAAATGTGTCATTTTTACATTTAAAAAAAAGTTTGGTAATTTAACAAGAAATCTTGAAAGGATGGTTTTATCTGTTAATCATAGACTAATTTATAATGTAATTCTTAACAAAAAGTTATAAGTTTATAGATAGTGTGGAAATTGTTTTTAAAATCACTGAAGGTGTAGTTGAAACATCATAGGAGAGGTTGCAGTGTTCTTAAGCAACCAAATTCTACCTAAATAAATAAAATATTCCAATCACATATTCCAATATGTCGGTTTGGTCAAACAAAATGACAAATTTCACCGAAAGCCCACTGCTGTCACCTCTCACATACACATTAAACTTCTAATCATATTTTTTTTATGAGTGGCCCACAATCATTATTTTTTTAATAATATTTTTACTAATATTAATTCTGTAGTATCGGTTTATAATTACTTTTTTTAATTTACTTTTTTTAATTTATTGAAGCATAAATAATTAATAGACTTTTTATTTTGCAAAGTCACTTCGTGTTACTTAATTATAAAGTCATTAACAATTTGTTATTAATTTATGTATATTGAGTTAATTTTATTAATATGTACTTTAGGAATTAAAATTATTAATAATTTTACTATGATAATAATTATGGGACTAAATCTTTAATTAAGTTTCTAATTGTTGAACGAACTAAAAAAGAAAATCATTTTTCTTAAATTCTACTCCGTATCAAATTAATCAGTCAAATACATCATGCTATCTTATTCCTAGGATTCCCGATTCCCATTTTTTCCCAATTAATTTTGTTAATTAGTAGCTGTCAAATAACAACTTTGGTTAGAAACAATCATTTGAGGATGATTATATTGGCACGTGTTGGTTTCTTTTATTTACCAATTAAGCAACTAAACTCTTTAGCATTAGTAAGAGCACCTAGTTTTCAATATGTTCATTTTATTTGAATTTTGTCTTCCTTGTGTATTGAACATTTAATTTATGAAAGTTAATAGAATTTTTTTTTCCAAAAAAATTAAAAATCGATCTTTTAATTAAGTGTTATAATGCTATATCAAATATTAACGATTTATTCAATATCTACTTATGCCATTTTTTTTTTGGTATATCAGAGGCGCACAAGCGCCTTGTCTAACTCTAGTCATCCCAACACCGTTGGCATCCGTTGAAAGGTAGTGAAACACCCCAATCAAGGCCGATCAAGAACAATAGTCCCCCAATCTATCCATTGAGCCAAATTGATGAGAAAATAAGCACATCTATTCCTTTCAAATGCATATATTGATATCATTTTGGTAGTGGATTAATGGATCAAATTTGATGTAGCAAATCTTTACATTCAATTTGTCCGTGTTATAATTTCACTATATAAATGCGCATCTTATCCACTTCTGAGTTCTAATGAATACCAATTGAATTGAAGTGGATTTAATATATTTGACGGAAGTAAATATAGTTCTGTACCCTTAATTAAAGGACTAATTAGATGAATTAAGAATTTAAAAAATTACTCTGTACTTAATTTTTTTTCCTTATCTTATAAAAAGCGGGGTAGAACCTATTAATTCATACTCCGTAATAAATAAATGAATAAAATTAGTTTTATTATCCGGAAAGAGATAATCTCTCCACGTGAGCCGGATGCATATCATCCTTTGTTACCAAAATAATGATTTTAGTGAAAGTTATACTCAATACGGGTAGTATATTTCGGATCGATCTTTCCTATAAAGATCTTCTTGAAAAGGAAAATCGAATTGTAGATGCCCTTTTCCAAAAGCAAATCTATCATTTGTTACAGATTTACAGCGACATTATCGCTGTACACTTTTTCTGCATTCCATGCTCTCTAAGTATTTTACTGCCATGCCTACGTGTTGTTACTATCGTTGTTTTCTGGATTTGGTGAAACTTAACTTATTAGCGTCTGAAATATAATAAAGAAATCAGGAAGAGAATTCCGCGTGGTGGAATCTTCTGGTGGATCGTGGGCTGGCCAGACTGCCAGCTTTTTTGTTGGAAAAATGGGGTGTGGATATGCTGCTACACGGGATTAACCCCTGCCACCTGTTCGACGTAAGGTCATTAGTGAAAGTGATGTGCAGACATTAAATTATACAGTTTACTTTCTGGGTTTGCTTATACCTTGGATTTAAGAAAGGGAAAAAGCTCTGACAAAGCCTTTCTGTTCCCTATCTGGAACTGGTGAAAGAAGAAGAAGAAGAAGAGAGAGAGAGAGAGAGAGAGGGGAGTAGGAGAAGATGAGGGAGGCATCTGTGGTGATTGCGGCGCTTCTCATTGGCATTCTGGTTAATGGGCTCAGCTCAGCTAATGCTGATACAGATCCGAGTGATGGTTAGTTCTTTCTTCAATCTACTTCACTTTTGGACTCTAATGTGTGTTGGATTTGGAGATGATGATTAAAGATGCCAATTTTTTGTTATGGTGTGTGTATATGTGATGTGAAATGGATTAATATAAACTGAGATAGTGAGATGTAACAGTCCATACTTTCTGGATGGGCAACTCTAAGAGAGAGTTCAGAGTGGTGATCTCTTGTGAACTAATTCATCTTTAGTATCTTGTTTGTGGGTTATCATTCTTGGATGCGTATTTTGATACTGACAAGGAAAAATCTGCATGATGTTGCTTGGATTATTAGTTTCACTGGCAAATCATTAGTCCAACAGCTGAATTTGTTTGTGAGCAGTGTCATATTATTCTGAATCAAATGATGGGTTGTACACATTTGGTGGTAAAATGATTCAAAATGTAATTTTTCTTTAGAATTCGTGCTTCAAACTAAGAACAGTTTGCCACTGGCTTTGATTCTACATCAGAAATGTCATTTACTTCAAAATGTTTAGGCATACAACAAATAATAACATTTATTACTTGTGTTTTTGAATTTCCAGCCTCTGTCCTAAGGGGCATGTTTACCAGCCTGAATTCACCAGCCCAGCTAACAAACTGGAAAGCAAATGATGGTGACCCCTGTGGAGAATCCTGGAAGGGCATATCTTGCAAGGACAACAAAGTAACTGAAATGTGATCATCTTTTCCCTTCATATCATCCTGCATTTTGCATTGATTTTGAAAAACCATGTATTTTTGCTCTTGACCCTAATACTTTGTTCTTAATTCTTTTTCCAGCGAAATTTCAAATCTAGGACTCACTGGAAATATGGGATTCCAATTGGATCAACTGAAATCTGTAACCAACTTGTAAGACAACTGGAATTCAACTATGTGCTAGATGTTGTGGTTTTTTGAACTTTTATATATGATGGTTTCTTGGGATTTTTCAGTGATATAAGTAACAACAATCTCGGGAACCAGTTACCTTATCAGCTTCCTCCAAATGTGAAGAGACTGTAAGCTTCATGTCTGCATATTTGTTCATCTCTCCTTTTATGAACATGTCTCTCGCTGCTTAACAATCTTTTTACAATGCAGAAATCTTGCTAGTTGTGGTTTTAGCGGTCAACTCCCTTTTTCCATTTCACAATTGACTTCTCTTCAATATTTGTAAGTCAATTGCACTGATCACACTTTTTCCACTTTTGATTGCAAACTTTGATTTGGTATTTTGTTTTTGCAACTTAATACTTATTCTTCTTTCCAATTATAGAGATGTGAGTCACAATCAAATTCAGGGCCAATTGAACGATATGTTTGGATCTCTTTCTTCTCTGTCAACAATGTAAGACTGAGACCTTCATCTGGATTCTTTCTTGAATTAGTTTTACTTTCATCTTACTGTGATCTAAATGAGAAATCTTCCCAGAAATTCATGGCATGATGTACCATACTAGCTTTTAATGAAATAAGGAACTATTGATAGGGAAATAGTTCCTACAAGTTCTTGGGGTAATTAGTTTAGAAATCCAAGTGATTGGTGTACCTTATCTCTTCTGAATAAGTATTATACTACCCTTGGTGTACCTTATCTCTTCTGCTTGCCATGAAATTTCCATGACAAGAAAATCTGAATGCCTCAACCTAATAATTTTTTATTTCAGGGATTTGTCTTTCAATTCTATGGTGGGTAATCTTCCTCAAAGTTTTGCATCACTTACAAGTATGAGCAACATGTAAGTACATACGGATTTTTTTTTTTAATCTTTATTTTTATTTCATCCAAATAATGTTCACCACATTGGCACATTCTCATTGTGTAGGAATTTGCAGAACAACCAGTTTACTGGGACCATTGATGTCCTCGCAAATCTACCCCTTGATAAGCTGTGAGTTGTATTTTTTTTTCCTTTAATACACAATTAAATGAAATAGTTGAAATGCTTTAATGACATTTACTGTTTCTTCCAGGAATGTTGAGAACAACCATTTTACTGGCTGGATTCCTCAGCAGCTGAAAAGCATAAATAGTTTACAGTGAGTGTTTCAGACTGTATTACACTAATTGTTATTTCTGGAAAGAAATCTTTAGTCCGGTCTGATTCACAATTTTTGTAACAGAACGGACGGTAATACGTGGAACTCAGGGCCTGCACCCCCACCCCCTCCTGGCACACCACCTGCAAACAGGCCCAATAGAAATCGCCAATCTGGAGGCGGTGCATCAAATGGTGAAGGCAATGGCAGTGATGGTGGTGGGAAATCTGGTATAGGTGGTGGTGCTGTGGCTGGAATTGTAATATCCATTTTAGTTATTGGAGCAATAGTAGCTTTCTTTGTTATGAAGAGAAGATCAAGAAAGAAATCAACTGATATAGAAAAAAGTGAAAATGATATGTTTTCTCCTCTTGCTTCGAAGGAAGTACAAGGTATTGTGTTGTCATTTGAGCCAAAACTTTATTTTAGATTTTATTCCTTTCTCTGTTGATCATCACTGGTAGATCACTGCACGGATCTTAATGATAGAAATGCTTGAAAAAAATTTCCTACTTGTAAAACACAATTAATGGATTGGAAGATGTATGTGAGTAACTGATGGTATATTTAACACAAATATATGTTACGTTAATTATGTTTAACTTCTTTGCATTCTATTTAGCAATTATGCTCTTTACATAATCTTCTGTTTTCAACCATTTGCCAAACAGAGATGAAATCTCTTGAAACTTCCTCCACAATGAGCACAGAAACGTTTGAGACTCCTGCTGCTGTCAATCTAAGACCTCCAAGAGCTCCACCTGTCGAGTTTCGCAAATCATTAGATGAATATGATGCATCACCCAAACCCATTGCTCCCCCCAAGAAAATGAATACAGCACAGATAAGTGCTACTCAGTATTCTATTGCAGACTTGCAGATTGCTACAGATAGCTTCAGTGCTGAAAATCTTCTTGGCGAGGGATCAATAGGCCGTGTTTACCGGGCTCAATTTGAAGATGGGAAGGTAATTTATTCTCATGTATCCAATGTGGCTTTTGGAGCAAGAGTTGTTTGCCTCATATCCCCCCAATTTGGAACCTATATATCATCACCAATTGCTCTTCTTCACATACGATATTGTTGCAGGTTCGTGTTGTAAAGAAAATTAATTCTACTGCTGTCCAATACCCTGAAGATTTTCTGGATGTGGTTTCTACAATATCTCAGCTGCATCATGCAAATGTCACTGAGCTTGTAGGATACTGTTCAGAGCATGGACAGTATCTGCTGATTTACGAATTCCACAAAAATGGTTCTTTGCATGATTTCCTTCATCTCTCAGATGAGTACACCAAGCCACTGACTTGGAACAGCAGAGTTAAGATAGCATTGGGGGCAGCACGTGCATTGGAGTAAGTTCAGTTGACATAATAACATAATAACATTATAATAACTGTTCAGGAGCTATTCATTTATAATTCCATAAATGCTGATTAATTTTCTAGTTATCTCTTCAATATTTGAAAGTCATTTTGCTGGTCATATTCAGTAGTCTGAATCATGAGCAAACCTGCAAGCAAACTTAAAAATATGTCAGTAGGTATGGATATTGTCATTCTTGCGTCGCTTTGGCTTTAAGACACTGAAACTATAACACACAAAAATTTGGAGCTATGCCCTATAGAAGGCTAATAATTTCTATTTCCTATACATACATTTACCTGCAAGCTCATTTAAGCACCATACTCTTTGCAGGTATCTACACGAAGTTTGCTCACCATCCGTGGTTCATAAAAATTTTACATCTTCCAACATTTTACTTGATTCGGAGCTCAATCCTCATCTATCAGACTGTGGATTAGCAAGCCTTATACCAGATGAAGATCAGGTTGGTGATTTTGACGATTTCAATCCTAGATACACTGCAAAGTGTTTTTATAGGAGCTATTTTCCATAGTTTGGATCATTTTCTGTTTATGACCCATACATCTTGTATCCAGTCTTCAGTTCAGTAAAATTGCATGAGTGCTGCTGCGTATTGACTATAATGATTCCAATTTTTTAAACCATTGAAATTTCTGCAGGCTTTGAACCATAATTCAGGATCTGGTTATGGTGCACCTGAGGTTTCCATGTCCGGGCAGTATACCATAAAGAGCGACGTGTATAGTTTTGGGGTGGTCATGTTGGAACTTGTTACTGGAAGAAAGCCATTCGATAGGTAAAGTTATTCGAGCTTCTGGTACTTCATTTAAAAAACACACGCGCTCACAAGAAAACAATCTACATATGGCTGTTTTTCTGATGATTGATTTTCTTTTTGCTGATATAGCTCAAGGGCAAGACCCGAGCAATCTTTAGTTCGATGGGCTACACCTCAGCTCCACGACATTGATGCCCTGTCTAAGATGGTTGATCCAGCACTCGAAGGACTTTATCCAGTCAAATCCCTCTCCCGCTTTGCTGATGTGATTGCTCTCTGTGTCCAGGTATTACTTTGAGCTGAAACTCAACCAAATCATAACATTTTAGTCGAATCCATACCACTTTTCTGCCTACTTCATTCCACCATCTTCTCACGGCTCTCTGTAATACCATGACAGTCGGAACCTGAGTTCAGGCCTCCCATGTCAGAAGTCGTTGAAGCCTTGGTTCGGTTGGTGCAACGGGCAAACATGAGCAAGAGGACAACCGCACCACCAGGCAATGACAGCGCAGATGCCGAGTAATCCAAGCCCTTAGATTCAGATCAGATGAGGCCTCTGTAACATCTCTTCAACTGAAAGGTTCTCTTTCTTTGTTCCCCTGCTGCTGCTACTGGCTCTACTACATCATATACTGCTTACTGGATTCCATGAGAGCTGTTCATAGCTTGCATTCTTTCATTATTTATTTCTCATCATTACTTTCAACCTTACATGGAATGAAAGATTTCCTCCTGTTCTTTGTGCCTTGATCAAATAATTTGGAAAGGAGCATTTACAATAGTGGAAGATTTGGCTACATAATAATGCATTATGCATATCCACAATGCCTCTTTATGTACGACTCATCTGTTCTTACCATACATAAAAATGTCGTATTTGTAACTCTTTGTAAGTTTAGCCTATCAATTATTGCCTTTGTTCTTATCAATCAACAAGCAGACAATGATGATGCACAAACTCACAAACCCCAAAGAAGAAATGAATCCATATATATTATTGAATTTCTTTAATGTTAACGTTAATGCAAGTACAATTATGTATGGTATATCTAATTATAAAAAATAAAAAAGTACAATTATGTATGGTATATCTAATTATAAAAAATAAAAAAAGAACAATCTCCTAAATTATAAAGACAATATCTTAATCTTACAATTCAATCTCCTAAATTATAAAGACAATATCTTAATCTTACAATTATACTTTTCGTAATGGAGGCATTGTGTCCCTCAAGTTTTGGACCGTAATGAACTAAGTACAATTATGTATGGTATATCTAATTATAAAAAATAAAAAAGTACAATTATGTATGGTATATCTAATTATAAAAAATAAAAAAAGAACAATCTCCTAAATTATAAAGACAATATCTTAATCTTACAATTCAATCTCCTAAATTATAAAGACAATATCTTAATCTTACAATTATACTTTTCGTAATGGAGGCATTGTGTCCCTCAAGTTTTGGACCGTAATGAACTAAGTACAATTATGTATGGTATATCTAATTATAAAAAATAAAAAAGTACAATTATGTATGGTATATCTAATTATAAAAAATAAAAAAAGAACAATCTCCTAAATTATAAAGACAATATCTTAATCTTACAATTCAATCTCCTAAATTATAAAGACAATATCTTAATCTTACAATTATACTTTTCGTAATGGAGGCATTGTGTCCCTCAAGTTTTGGACCGTAATGAACTAAGTACAATTATGTATGGTATATCTAATTATAAAAAATAAAAAAGTACAATTATGTATGGTATATCTAATTATAAAAAATAAAAAAAGAACAATCTCCTAAATTATAAAGACAATATCTTAATCTTACAATTCAATCTCCTAAATTATAAAGACAATATCTTAATCTTACAATTATACTTTTCGTAATGGAGGCATTGTGTCCCTCAAGTTTTGGACCGTAATGAACTAGAACCGAGTCTAACCATATGAGTTTAGACTAAATATAAAGTGCATGTATCCAATCCATCACTCAGTGTGTGTGCATGTATATATATATATATATTAAAATTGACACAAAAAATGAATGAGTTTCTTTCACTCAATCACTTTTTCATATTATTAAGTTATTTATATACTTGTAAGTACTTAAGTAACAATATAAAAATTTTTGTTGGTGAAAAGTGATTAAATAAGTATCATATTAAAATTGAAACAAAGATGAATAAGTTTTTTTCACTCAGTTATTTTCCCATATTATTAATATAAGCCATTTATATACTTGTAAGTATATAAGTAATAATATAAATTTTTTTGATATTATTAATACAAGTCATTTATATACTTGTAAGTACATAAGCAATAATATAAAAAAATTTGATTAATGAGTTTCGTTCACTCAATCAGTTTCGGTTTCATATAAGCAATAAGTTGTGGATGAATGGGTTGGGCACAATTTGTAGGGTGCACGAAACGAAATGAATCCCCGCGTCTGTTGTTGAACGAACCTGGCAGCTGGACGATATGGTTGCCACGAATGGGTAGTGACGTGACAGTGTATATGACAAGTACTATACTGCTATCTATAGAGTAGAATATGCATTTTTCTCTCGTTCAGTTAACGAAGTTTGTATCTTTCTAAAAAGGGGCGGAGTGCCCACCGTGTAGAGACTAGAGGTCAGGTGTTCTTTTTACTGGGAATGGAAGGTAATGGCGGCGGGGAGTTTAGGTTCTTGATAGTGAAGCCTGAGAATGGAGGGATTTGGGATGCCATAAGATTTGGTGTATTGGGGGACAAACAAAGCGGCGCTAAATTTCTTCAAAGTTCCTCTTATGGGGTCATCAGGGAAGAACTCCATGGTGTTTCTGGCGGTGGCGGTGGAGATGGAGATGGAGATGGGGAGGACCCTAAGCATATATGGGTGATATTCGTCTCCATTGTAGTGAGAAAGTTGTTAGCTTTGTTTAGGAAACCATTGGAGTGGACTGGCTATCTTCTGGAGTTCATTCTCAACCTCATCTCTCTCAATGGCACTTTTTTTGCTTTCCTCTACAAATTGTTCCATGGTAAATGCTCTCTCTCTCTCTCTCTCTCTCTCTCATAGTACAGTACTCATGAGTTCTCTTGTGATATTGTTTGATAATGATTTTACACATTTCATATGGTGTGCTGCAAATCCTTTGAAACTGGTTTTATGCTCATAACATGCATGATGAAATGCCTCTATAACACTACTGGAAATGATAGCTGATTACTTTGCTGTTGCATTTAAGCTATTTGCATCAATCATATATGTGTGGATTATAGAGGATGTCTCATGTCATGGAATCAGGGCAATTGGTGATGCCACAGAGAGGGTCTGAAACTGGTTTTACGCTCATAACATGCATGATGAAATGCCTCTATAATACTACTGGAAATGATACCTGATTACTTTGCTGTTGCATTTTAGCTATTTTATCAATTATATATGTGTAGATTATAGATGATGTTTCATGTCATGGAATCAGGGCAATTGGTGATGCCACAAAGAGGGTCTGAAACTTATATTTCTGCAATTGGGCATTTAGATGGCCGTATAGATCTATCCAAGAGTGAAGGCCCTGATTTGATGAATGTGCCATTAGAACCTGGAAACCGAGCTCTTATGGACCTCTGTATGGTGGCTTCAAAGTTGGCATATGAGAATGAAAAGGTCATTAGGAATGTTGTAAATCTTCACTGGAGGGTATGGTCCTTCCCTGTTCCTTTGCACTTTGCATGAATCAACTGCAACACGGGCTTTTCATCTTAGATCTGAATTACAGTAATTTCCTTTTTGTTTGTAAAAGCAGATGCATTTTGTGGACTTCTACAACTGTTGGAATGGTGAGAATTTAACCTGTGGCATGCATATGATTCAATTCATGCGGATTGTTGAAAGTTTCGAAGAAAACAAAACACATTTTATTTCTCTTTGCTTGTTTGAAAGTGGATTTTCTTCACTGTTCGCTCATTGCCTTATTGATCATTTGTCTTTTTTGTTCTCAATCTGATGTTCGGGATAGATTATCAACAAGAAAGTTCCACTCAAGTTTTTATATTGTCTGACAAGCCGAAAGATGCAAACTTGATATTGGTTGGCTTTAGGGGCACAGAACCGTTTGATGTTGATGACTGGAGTACTGATTTTGACTATTCTTGGTATGAGATTCCAGAAATGGGAAAAGTACACATGGGGTTTTTAGAAGCCATGGGTTTGGGGAACAGAGAGGATGTTTCTACATTCCAAGAACAACTTTTCGTGAAAAATGCAAAATCTGGTTCTGCAGAAAGTTCTGAGTCATCGTCTATGTTGTTAAGTGATTCTGATGAGAATAATGGATCACACAACTCCAAACAGCCTAATGATCCGGGCAAAGAAGAGTTCTCTGCATACTATACCGTTAGAATGAAACTGAAAAGTCTACTCAGAGAGCATGAGAATGCAAAATTCGTCGTTACAGGCCATAGCTTGGGTGGAGCCCTTGCAATTTTGTTCCCAACAGTTCTAGCAATGCACAAGGAAGAGGAAATGCTGAAACGATTATTGGGAATTTATACGTTCGGCCAGCCCAGGATTGGAAACAGGCAGTTAGGAAGGTACATGGAAGAGCATTTGAATCAACCCGCTCCCAGGTACTTCAGGACTGTTTACTGCAACGATCTCGTTCCTAGGTTACCATATGATGACAAGACATTTTTGTATAAGCATTTCGGGGTGTGCCTCTACTACGACAGCCTGTACATTGAAAAGGTAAAGTCCCGACTACCTCTCTTCCTGCATTTCTATTTTCTTATGCTGCATATATACATTTCACTGTCCTTGTTACCTAAACTGTTCAAATTATGCATCACTTGAAAAAATATATATTCCTTTTAGATGAATTTGAATACCAGAAACAATGGATGACTTGTTTTCCTGCTGGGTTTTAGAGAGTAGATGATGAGCCAAACCCGAACTATTTTGGGATACGCTTCTTGATACCGATGTACCTGAATGCTGTTTGGGAGTTGATCAGAGGTTTGATGATAGGTTACATACATGGACCAGAATACAAGGAAAGCTGGGAATCGATCCTGTGGAGGATTGTAGGACTCTTTATTCCTGGAATTGCTGCTCACAGTCCAGTTAACTATGTTACTTCCATAAGGCTTGGGAGGGAAAGACAGAATTAGCTGTAAGGGCCTTGTTAACTCACATCTTGCGAATCGAATCTGCAGCAGGTGGACGAGAAGACCCGGTTTTGGAAGAAATGGAGCCAAGAAACATGTTAGATTGTTTGAGTAGTGATGCATGTATATAACAGACATTGCTGGTTTTAGTCTGGTTTGCATGAGGAAACTCTTGTCTGATCTCTTGAGTGCAATAAATGCTGCTGATAAAATCCATTGATTGTTTAGTTGCCTATCTGATATAGACATATAGTAAAACTTATACCTCTGTTTTCTTCATTTTAGCTTTCTTGGTAGTTAATGCTTTATCACTGCACCATATGCATGTGTTCTTCTTTTTTTTTTTTTTTTTGTAGCCCAGGGTTTTCACCGGAGAACACAGTAACTAATATTCGAAGACAACTAACCTGGAGATTTAAGGCTCGAACTCTTAACCTTTGGTTATAAGGATGGATGAGTCTCTTTCCTCTCATTCATACTCCCAGGTTGTATGTGTACCTTGTAAGAAACCTAGTTGTCAATTCAACTAAGTATTTAAAATTTGGTCTGTTTCATAAGTCAACGTCCGTACAGCTAACACACAATGGAGTGTAATCTTATGCAGAAGTTGTGGACATACAACGTACTTGGATCAAACGTAGCTTCCAAAAAACATAAGCAAAAACCAGCTACCTATCTAAAGGCCAGGAATGTTGGTGGAAAGATCATATCAGATCAAAACCCCTACCCTGGAAACAACTGGCAGATTTGATCATTCCCACTTCTAAGTAATTGATCTTTTAGTACCGTACCAGAACTATGCTCCATATATTCGGTCACTCCTCTCAAAAGTGAGTGAATTGAATGAAGGCGATATTGTGCCCCCAAATCCTTTGGCCATGCCTTGGCAAGATTCAACAAATTTCCTCTTCTCTAGCTTGCTCTCTTTACCACTTTTCTACTCTACCTAACAATCAATCATTCTTGGAATGAGAATTCTAACATGATGAACACTTTATTATGTATATGTATTGCTTGCACCTTACCCTTTTCACCGCCTACATCTCTATTCTAAACATGCAATGTTTTAAAATTTGACACTAATTTCATTTTAAATTAGTTAATTAAACTGGAAAGAAGTCAATAAACCTCTAAATTGATTAATAAGACAATCGAATTCCAAACACCGATAAAAGAAATGCAATTTTGTCCTGAAACATGATTTTTGAACCAAAATGTCACAATAGTTCAGTTCTTACCAATACTCTCTCGATCTAACCTGAGCCTAAATTTGATTATTTTTGCAAACACTCTCTTGGTCTATCTAGCTTTGATACCCCTTGTTAGATCAAACACTTACTACTATGTCAAAAGTTACAGCTCATAATCAATGATACAACTTTATTTGTTTATATACTGTCACATTTTTAAGACGCAGTGCTAGACTTGACCCATCCCCGACCGCTTAACAAGTAAGATTACGGCGCATGTAATCCGCCCTCTTTTCCATGCAAATCCCTCATCTGTTTCAAAGATGCATGCATGTTGTCCATATTCATTGTAATAACTTGTAAATCATGTCTGTTTGGGTAGGTATAAATACAGTGTCACCTCTACCGTTTTGCTCTCAGGGTCCAGCTCCAAATCGGAGGGCTTTTTTCCCCTTACCGCCGGCCGCCCACCTGCAATCTGTCTCCGATCTCTCTCCGCTACTAATCAAATTAAAAATCTTCAATTCAACAATTGATGAAGATGAGCAAGAATAAACAGATCAATACTGGTTTTACGCGCAAGTGTGCTTCTCTGATCAAGGAGCAACGCTGCCGGATTTACATCCTCCGCCGCTGCGCCGCCATGCTCCTCCGCTCCTACATCCACGGAGATGATTAAATTAAATATATATATGAGCTAATTAACGCCTACTCCTACCTTCTCCGATCCTTTAATTTAGTCTTCATCTTCTTCGTTGGCCACTCCCTTTTTTGCCTAATGGCAGCTTCAAAGTCCGTTAGGTTTTCTGGGAGCATGACCATGAAGTGGTGAAAAAAATTAAAGAGTTCAAGAATGGACGACAAGGCTTTCAACTGCAGCTCATATACGCTTGTAACATCAGTCATATGCATACTTCAATACAGTCTTGACAATAATTTACATGTTTTATATAATGTATGCACTTTATGTTTTTATGTGTTTTTTTTTTTCGAGACATTATGTTTTCATGTGTTAGTAGTTTCAATAATATAAAATAAAATGCTACTGCTTGTTGATTTTAAGTCTAGAGCAGTTGATGGCGGGCCAATACAAACACTTGAATTGCAGAAAATTAAAGTCCAAGGTTGTGATAAAGCTAAAAAATGTATATTGTCTTAGAATGCTGAAAATTGAACCCCAAACACTCTTTTTTTTGAGTATTATTTATACATGTCTATTCTACCAATAATTAAGGTACATAATAAATTCCCTTAGTCCACAAATCAAAAAAGTAACTCTACCGTTAATGTCCCACATAATTAGAGCATTCCCAATAGTTATATTTTTTAAAAGCTTTTGCAAGTATGATTGTAAAAGAGAAGATGAGAGGGGAAAAAAACGCTCTGGACACTATGATTGCGCGGTATGCCACCAATTTCCACATGTACAACACAGACAAAAACCAGCTTCTTGCATGGTGATTTCAATTCTTCCCTCTCCTCTCCATCTCTCCTCCGCATAAGCATTGACTCCTCAAAAACCACACCAAAAACTATTATTGTGGTTGCCCTTAAAATAAACCCATAAAACAGGTAGCATTAACTTTGTAACAACCAAGTGATGATCATGTCCCTCTAACTCCGTTCCCCATATTAAGGTTGACGCTTTGCAATAGACTCGAGCCTAACCATTTGAGCCTAGTATTGCATATCGGTCTGACTACCTTAACCCATCTATGCTCACCTTCTGGAAATTGCAATATTTTAGAAAATTTTTTTTTTCTTTTTAAGGTCTAATGCTTTATATATATTTGATGGGTAAATATGCACATGTACTAGTCAGTCCGTAAATCACCTGTCCGTCGGTCACCCAACCTGTCCGTCAACGGTCACCCAACCGGTCCGTCGACGGTCACCCGGTCCGTCGGCCGCATGATCGGAAGCAACACACCTTGTGGATTGGAGGCTCACGAGCGCAACAGTTGCTTGATGTGACGACCGACAACTTTTCGGGAACAAGGGATCCGTGTTTTCATCACCTCGAGCAACTCAACCACTTCGAGCAAACCGATGCGCATTTTGCGGAGTGACAGCCCATATGCCCTCCACTTGCATATCAGACACCATGTGCATAGTGAATCCACTTTGTATAAAGAGGGGTCATTCCCCTCACTGGAAAGGGGACTCATCAGTACTACACTAATACACTTGTGATTTGCCGATTGTCTTTCTCCTGCTTACTCTTTATTACTGTTCGTCATACGTAGAGCGATATAGCTTCGAACCGCTCAGTCGTTG